>NW_024541637.1:0-17771 GCF_016758755.1 Suillus discolor
CTATTTCATCTCCGCAAGGAATAATGGCGTGCTGAAGATGGTTTGGGATAAGCTATCTTGCCGACAGCTTCTTGGCTGATGTTGACCTCAAGTATCTAGCCGCACTAGAAGCAAGGACGTTCGAGGATTCCGGAGAAGCAGGACCTGCAGCCAACCAGCAGTGAGTTTAGATGCTAGTCAATATCTCAGGCAATGGAATGTATATCTCGAAGTTCCTGATGAATGGTTCTTGAAAGAGATCGTAGCGAGAGCAGCCTTGAAGTGAAGAAGAAGAATTAAGTGCGGACACTCTTCCATATCTACCTATCTCAATGACTTTGTCTCCAAAATGTCTACACCTCAGCTCGCCACATTCAAGTGCCTGCAATCGAAAATGAACCTAAGGTGAGTCTATATGAACTTTGCGAGTCACTCCTTCTCATCCCGAATCATGTCGGCAGCGAATCTATGCTGCAGGGTCAGCAGAGCGCAGGGGTCTCGAAGCTGCACTTGCTCAGATGCAACATGAACTTCCATTTGAGGTTTCCTATATCGTCAATGACTCACTGGTCTGTACAGCGTGTCACTGGCCAATTCGTCGATGACTTAGATCTTAGATCAGAACTGATAAACTTGTCAAGCAGGCCATACCCTCTGACCACGCCTGTCATATCTGCGTATACCACGAGGCAGATGAAGCGACTGTAGCCAATGCGATCGATGGTGCTCTTTCCGCCAAATTTGAGTGGGAGGCCATGCCTTGGAACGATCGCGCCGCCATCTTCCTGCGTACTGCAGAGCTTGTTAGCGGCAAGTACTGTTACAAAATGGTAGCAGCTACTATGCTTGGTCAAGGCAAGAACGCTTGGCAGGCTGATATTGATGCTGTCGAGGTGTGTAAGATGGAATTATCTTGATGGCAGTCGATTGATGGAATTTCGCAGCTTTCCGATTTCTTGTGTTTCGGCGTCAAATATGTTGAGGAGCTTCACGCACAACAGCCTCCTAAGAACGCAGCGGGATCATGGAAGTAAGTCCAGTACGCCTTCTATCAGGATACTTACAATGATTGGATAGCCGCATCGAGTACCACGCGCTGGAAGGATTTGTTCTCGCAGTTTCGCCATTCAACTTCACAGCGATCGGTGGAAACCTTCCGGATGGTACGAGCGACTATTTCTATCATGATTATTATGTTCTGAACCAGACATTTTAGTTCCCGCAATCGTCGGTAACACAGTCGTATGGAAACCTTCACCAGCGGCCACGTATTCCAACTACTTGATCTACCAGATCCTCGCGGAGGCTGGTGTTCCACCCGGCGTCATCCGGTTCATCCCTGGGCCACCTCCAGAAGTCGTCGCACAGGCGATATCGCACCCCAACTTTACAGTGCTCCACTTCACAGGCAGCACGTTCATATTCAAGAAGCTATGGAAAGACATCGCCGCAAACCTGGACAACTACAAAGGGCATCCGAGAATCGTCGGTGAGACAGGAGGAAAGAACTTCCATGTGATCCACAAGTCGGCAGAGATCCGAAATGCAGTTTTGCAGACCATTCGAGGCGGCTTCGAGTATCAAGGTGCACATATTGCGTGTATGAGTGGCATGCAAGATTGACAGGTGTGGGTGCAGGACAAAAGTGTTCTGCATTGCCATGGCTATATGTTTCTTCTTCGCTTTGGTCATCTGGATTCAAAGATCTGCTCTTGTCTGAGGTTGCCAAGATCAAAATCGGGTCACCATCAGACTTCAGCAACTTTATTGGACCCGTGATGTGCGTTCCATTTCTATGCATTGGGCTGCGCATTGATCACTGAATAATATCCAGAGGTCGTCCGGCTCATGACAAAATAATTGGATTCATCCAGAAAGCCAAGGATGCGGGAGGGGAGGTTCTTATCGGAGGCACTGGTAAGGCGAATATCACGACTCACCTGCGACTTTTCTCATGATCCTACAGGCGATGACTCCAAGGGCTACTTCATACAGCCCACCGTCATTCTAACCAAAGATCCTGAATCAGTCACCATGAAAGAAGAAATCTTTGGTCCTGTCATCACTGTAATGGTTTTTCGTTCGCAAATGCGGCCAGTACTAACAACTTTCTAGGTTTATGTGTACGACGACACAAATTATGAGCAGACTCTGGAACTGATCGAAAACACCTCGCTTTATGCACTGACCGGCTCTATGTAAGTCCAAGGTCTCTGCGATTTGCATCGACTGACAACTTCTTTTCCAGCTTTGCCACAGAGCACAGGGCCCTTCTGACTGCCAAAAACAAGCTACACAACACTGCTGGCAACGTCTATTACAACGAGAAATGCACTGGGGCGGTCGTGGGTCAGCAACCCTTTGGAGGAGGGCGAGCGAGTGGGACCAACGACAAAGCTAGGAGTATCAGCATCTTCTACCGATTCGTTCCGGTGAGAAGCATAAAGGAGAACTTCGTGGGCCTAGAGGACTTCCAATACCCGTCGAACTTGATTTGATTTAATGAGAATCACGAAAACAACGGTAGTCATCGATGTTGTACAATCAAAGAATCATTTTGTTACTTGTACATATTCAACGAGAAACATTTGTGGAGGACGAATTTTAAAGTATCCTAAAGAACACTAGAGCAGCAAACCCCATCGCCCCATCATTACACTACAGTACTTGTGGCGCACACTACGAAAGCAAACAGCTCCAAATTCAAGCTCGATAGCAGATATAGGATCCATCGACACAGAACAAACTCGTACGCTCAGCATTACGACAGCTGGATCATTTACGAGTAGCGCTAGAGATATTGATTTAGCAACTACAGAGGACAGTCAAGGCTAAGAACTCACATCTCAGCAATTCGACCAGTCTTCTCCATGAGCCATGCGACTCAAATCAATCTCTAGCCCACCGGGTATCATCAATGTAGTCCCAAGATAATGAAATGGTTGGCCTCGGGAAGCGGGCGGTACCCAGAAAAGCAGCCGACCATAGGCTCCTATTATCCATCCATCTTTCAGCGAGACAGGGGTTGAATTAAGATGAGAGGTGCCTTCAAGTAACTCAGCAGGGTTTTGCAGTGCATGATCCAAGCTTGATGCGAAGCAAATGGTGGGGTTGTTCCGAGTATGGGATGACATGCCAGTCTCCCGTTTGCAAGATGTGGTGGGACATGTGTCCAAAAAGGATGGCGAGGAGTGAATCTCAGTGTGCTCCTGAAATTGCTGTTCTGTCGCTGGATTCCACAGCCGAACAGTGGAATCAAAAGAACCAGACACGATGCGAGTGCCATCGGGTGAGAACGAGACTGACAAAACCGAATGAGTGTGCCCTCGGAAGGGCTCACCCAATGGCAGTCCCATTGCTGCATCTCACAGCCGGACAGTGAAATCCCAAGAACCAGACACGATGCGAGTGCCATCGGGAGAGAACGAGACTGACGAAACCCAAAAAGTGTGCCCTCGGAAGGGCCCACCCAATGGCAGTCCCATTGCTGCGTCCCACAGCCGGACAGTGGAATCCCAAGAACCAGACACGATGCGAGTGCCATCGGGCGAGAACGAGACTGACGAAACCAAATCAGTGTGCCCTCGGAAGGGCTCACCCAATGGCAGTCCCGTTGCTGCATCCCACAGCCGAACAGTGGAATCAGAAGAACCAGACACAATGCGAGTGCCCTCGGGCGAGAACGAGACTGACAAAACCGATCTAGTGTGCCCTCGGAAGGGCCCACCCAATGGGAGCCCCGTTGCTGCATCCCACAGCCGGACAGTAGAATCCTGTGAACCAGACACGATGCGAGTGCCATCGGGCGAGAATGAGACTGACCAAATCGAAGAAGTGTGCCCTCGGAAGGGCTCACCCAATGGCAGTCCCGTTGCTGCATCCCACAGCCGGACAGTGGAATCCAAAGAGCCAGACACGATGCGAGTGCCATCGGGCGAGAACGAGACTGACCAAACCAAATCAGTATGCCCTCGGAAGGGCTCACACAATGGCAGTCCCATTGCTGCATCCCACACCCGAACAGTGGAATCCAAAGAACCAGACGCGATGCGAGTGCCATCGGGCAAGAATGAGACTGACAAGAATGAAGAAGTGTGCCCACTGATCACGGTCTGAATAGCCGTCCAGTTTGCAAGATGACCACGCATCAGACGAAGAGTGTTCGGAAACTTTCCAGTAAACTTTGTAGCTATCGTGGACTTGCTGGGGCAAAATGGCAGCCCTGATACATACAGATGTGCTGTGCTGTGCAAAATCATCCCACCAAACACCTGCACGAATCTCTGCACATCCGTTGCAGCGCACAAGATGCTTGCATATCTGGATTGGCCCTGTGTTCGCGCGTAAGCACTTCCCCTGACACCACCAGGTCACTCTGTTCTCACCTTCAGCCACTGGGCGATGAGTGGAAGCATGGCAACTGCGCTGCTGAGTCCATTGAGAAGGCCGAGTGCTTCGATCCAGAAGAGCAGTCGCTCGTTATCGAAGAATGATTCTATTTCCTTGGCGAGCTCTGCGTCAAAGTCCATTGCTTGGACGTGTGTGGCCCAAAATCGACAGGAATACGACAGATGCGATGGAATGCATGTTGCGACTTTGTCTGACAGTCCGGTGTCTTTGCTATTGGGGAGGTATGAAGACTTTAAATCACACATATTGAAGCGAAGGTCGCGCTCCATCACTCGTAGCGACGCATAAGCAAGATCGCGTTGTGAGTTCGACATCTCTACGAAAAACTCTCCGCTGGATGATTTGTTTGTCAGGAATTCGCGGAAGGATGTGTGAAGGGGTCGGATGGGACTGGATGAGTTGGTGGTGCCACTTAATAGGGATCCCATATGTGCTACCACGTCTTCTACTTTGTAGTGCTCGCTTTGGTCTGGAAAATGGCACCGCATGGCATTCAGGGCATCCAAAGGGAGCGGTTCGGCTGAGCCAAGTATGTGCGACATCACAGAATGAAACTTTGCTAGCGCTTGCTGATAATCGTCAGTGTCGGTGTATATGTCCTTCCCCATGCTTTCTCCTAAAATAAAGCTATATAAACCATACAACAGGTTTTTCCGCTTTCCATGATCGTGGGATATGACAGCATTGAAGCAATCAATGGTGGATTTGCCAGGAGGGGGTAGTTTGATGTATTTGCATGCAAGACGCGCCCACTCGAATAGTCCACCAGCTCTGTTAGCGATGTCTGCGAACTCTTTGTCTCCAAGACCAGACGCCTTCTTCAGTTCGTGAGACACAAATGTACGGATGTCTCTCTCCGAGTCTTTTTCTGAAATGTCATCCATGGATAGCCATTCAATATGTGGAGCATCCTGGAATTCAGAATTGATATCAAGAAGCGCGCGAGAGGTGATGAGAATCCGAAAGTTGGATGGGAGTTCGGTGATTTGGGGAAGATCTTCGCCCTCCAGTGTGCCCGCAAGTATGCGGAGAAGGTTGCGCCGTGTCTCGACTTCCCCGCTCTCGTCCAGCGCTTCAATCACGATCAAGACAGGCCCCACGCTCGACCCAGAAGACTTCTTTAGTGGTTCTATCAACAGCTTCCGCCACTGCTGGACGATATCTGTCGTGTTCTTGAGCGACTTTGCATGTTCGACTGTATTCGCCAATGTTCGTCTCATCTCCGGATCACGATCAGCGAGGTCGCGAGCGATAGTGGAGAACACCTTTTCATGACGTTTGTCTGTTTGGTTCCGGTCGAAGCAGAAACACGAGCCGAGCCCTCCCAAGTCGTTGAACCAGTTAGCGATTGTGTGAGCGATGGATGATTTGCCCGTGCCCGTAGGGCCAGATAGCCATAGCACCCGCTGAGCAGTATCTCCCCTGTCGTTGATCCATTGAGTGATCCAGGATAGAATGTCCGTGCGCGTCCCTGGCAGGCATAGTTTCGTGGTGTTTAGTCCCGCACCTGCTGCGTAAGGCATCCCGCTGAGATCCAGTTTGTCGCTCAGTTCGTCGCCTGAAGGGGTATTGTGAGTATACGGAAAGTCAGAAGCACGTCCGGATCCTTACTCGTGCACCGGACAAGATCGGCTATGTCCCGAAGAGCTTGGTCCCGAAATTGTTGCATGAACTCGTCCAAAGCCTTATTGTACCGTGAAATCAGATCATCCGTCTCTGAGATAACATTTTTACTGAGTCTCTTCCCTGTGATGATGGCATGAGATTCAAATTACGAAAAGCGCAATGGCTCGACGACTCACAAAAGTTCTTTTTCTCCGAATAATCCCTGATGAAACACGCGCACTCCAGAGTCTGCTGGGCGATTCGTCCAGCGATGCTGCGCTTGGATGAAATCTGGCCGAGAGTGTCATCTTGTGACATGAAGCAGTAGACTTGTTCCAATTTGTCGAGAAGAGATTGCATCGATTGGTCGCGTTCTGTTTGAGCGAGAATAATCTGCATAGAGTCAACAACTGCTGAACAGGAAGGTAAAACCACGCGTACTTTGGATGCAGCAGACAGCATGCCCAGCACCATCTTTGCATAAGGATGTACCTATACAATTTAATTGGTTCGCTTCCAACCAAGGAGAGCGGCCCATACGTTCGCAAGATTCTCGATGACAGTGTCGAAAATTTTGAGTTTTTGAAGATATGTGGTCGGGAGATCGTCTGCGATAGCGAGATCTTTTGGGCCATCTTCGGCTTTGGATAGAAAAGAAGTGACGTGTCCCCCGAGTAGTCTCATACTTTCTGTAGCCTCACGGGCACCCTGAAGTTCAGCATCAACTGATTGGGGATCAGGAATTTCTTCCACGCCAGGTGGGGCATCGGGGACCTGCACGGCCATCAGAATTTAGACATGAAAAACAGATTGTTTGGCGTAAATACCTTCAAAGCAGGTTCTCTGGACGCTGCTTGATTCCCGCAGCCACTGAGATTCTCAGATGTGGCGGGCTTATTGCCATCAGGCGATGCATCCTTGGTGGACCTCAGACAAGTTCAACTTCAAAACAAAAACTGCTTACCTCGATATCATGATTCGATGAAATGATTCGATGAAGCGCCGCCATGATCAGCGTTCTGGACTGCGGGGATTTCGTGGCGGAAACGCTTGAAGCGTTTCTGCACAATATCAGCTATATTCCAGCTCCTTCAGCATTCAAACCGACGTACAGAAACTTTTTTAGCCACATTCTTCTTAACTTTCCGCAGGGTCTGACAGAATCCACTGCGGGGCTGATTCTGGATTAAGGATGCGTAGCGACGATATTATTAGCGCTCGTCGACAACGATCTCATGGGGGCACGTACTGTGCTCTCGCCAGCAGTTGCATCTCTGGATCCAGAAGCCTCTGGAGGAGGTTCTGGCCTGTGGTCTTCGCTCATTGGGAACGGTCAAAAATTTGGATGAGCTTGAGGAAAATGACTGCAAAAATTAGAGGGAGGGGAGAGTACCACAAATCAATGAGGCACCCGAATATCGTCGACCACAAGCTTCAAGGCAGCGCCAATCATTCAGCCACGTTCAAGTTATAGTAATGGAACGTGGTTCGAGCAAGCGCTAGAGAAACTTTAGCATGCATCGTTCATCATGTAACAAGTTTGATATTGATGCAGTGCGCGTAAGTAAATACATACATATGTAGGGGCACAACGAAGTTCATGACAATCGTCATGCTGAACTTCAGTAGTACATATGGAAAGCGGGAGTGATCTGGTGTGTCACAGGCACGAGCGCTGGCAAATCTTGTGCCGAGTCAGCCGTCCGGGCATTGCGCAACCTTTGCCCTAAGATAGTAGAGAATCCATATCCGTGCCATAGTATGGCTTTTGACCTTGAGATCTTGAGATACCGAGTGCACTTGTTATAATTATACAAACATCCTTCAGGGCATGCCATGGCCATGAACCCGTGCGATTTCGAATGTAGAACATATAAGAATGCTTGCACCTCAGAGTCAGACCGTGTCAAGGCTCCTCGTCATTTAGCACCGCGTCATTTGGCATGTGTAAACTGAACCAAACAATCCTCCTGATTCATGATAAGCCGCTTAAGCCTCTTCCAAGTATCACACCGAACACGAAGATGTTTTCATAGCTTTCCTACCACATGTCATTACCAACGCGCAAGCGAAAAGCTATTTGCAGATGCAGAACGGGAGGAAGCAGAAGAAGCTCAATGCCCTAAACCAAGCATTTCCAACATTCCTCAACTACAGAGCCAGGATGAAAACTGGACAGGCGAAGAATCTATACGAGATGCTGTGCTGCGCATGCTCGTCGACAAGTACAAGCCTATGCGCTCGGGGCCTATCAGGACGGCTGACATGAAGCTGAGGGAGGCGCCGCCGAAGGTGCACACAGATGCACATGTCGTCGAACGGCCTGCCCAAGGGTGGCAAGAACTTGCAAACAAACCTTTGCTACCTTCCATAGAAGGTCACAAGCCTTGGCTTACTACTTACAAGGCCCCTTCTCATGCGTCTGCATCCATTAAGCTCGGCAACTTCACACCTGCATCCGCACGTACACCTGGCGTCCATGCTGTGACGGACGAACGCACTAGAAAGACGGAGAGGGAGCTTGCCAGACGAAAAGAGCAAGCAGGACGACTGTCAAGAGCTAGAGAGTCAACGTTGGATTATCGCTTGGGCCTGAAGAACAGCGAGGGGCAACACACTGCTCGTCGGAACCCTGTGAGTATGAGGGGGTGGCAGGCCTTGATAGAGGACAAGATACAGGTTGGCTTCGTCACTCATTCGGAATTGTTTTGTTCTTACATCGAAAGATAGAAAGCTCGAGCTGCCGGACATTTTGACAAAATCAAAGGGCGAGGTCAGCCTATGGTCAGATTGAGCGACGAGCACAATCCTTTCATTGCAAGAGAAGAGTTCCTCATGAACCGGATTGTTCAAAGGAATGGGGCAGCTCCACCATGGGTTGAAGTACAAATTGGTGGGTGACTTATTTCTGTGAGATATTCAAGCTAACCATTATATTCTAAAATTACAGAGCTCGAGACTGCAGTGAACTCGTTTCGCGATGTCCTGCGGCAGTCGTGGACAAGGCGTGCAATTCGGACTTTAACAATGTTACAACCAGCGACTATGTTGCCTTCATTATCGCTGGGCAGTGTGACATCATTGCGCGACCGCGAGTGGGAAGAACGAGAGTGTTCTTACCACGATACAGCCATCGCTGAATTGAATTCTTTGGTGCGCAAATACAATGCCCTTGCGCCATATTCTGTGCGCCGCCCATACTATTCTCGAGAGGCCGAATTAGCCAAGGTGTATCAGGATTGCGGGGATGACATTCTGCGTGAGATATCAGAGAGAAGAGAGATACATGGCAGGTCTGGTGCCTCACCACCATTTGAAGTCGAGTCTTCTGTGGACATCGATGCTTCGAGTTCAACAACTTATCCTTTGAGGTTTCGAGATATCATCCGTCGGTGGTTTATGAAGCTGCGAGGGAGATTCTTCAATGTATCCTGAACGACGCGCTCGCACGGCTGATCATACATACATATACTTATACATTGTGGCTGGATGAAGCTGAAGGACTGAAGGCACGCCTCATATCTATTCTGGACCCCTCGATTGTAGCTAACAATCTATACATGCATTTGTATCCTTGTCCTTGTGCTGTTACCGGAGATCCAGGAATCCAGGAGTGCGCCGGCTGCCTTCCATAGCCGATTTTTGTCCATTGTGTTGGATCTGATACCGCGGAGGCATTCATGTCCTAGTCAGCATCAACGTTGTTCCTCAGCGTCCACGAAGTACTGCAGTCGTTACGACGATTAATACATACAAAAACGACGACAATGCTGAGCACGATTGAATAAGTCGAATTCATGCGATTTACGTGAATTCGGCATCCCGGACATAACTCGGCCGCAAGGGACAAGAAGAAACGAGGCGTTTACCAACTTTTGCAAATTCCCTGGCCTGCCAGGCGCTGCCTCGTGTCTGCCTCGCCTTTTCCGGAGGTCATTGACCGGACATCTAATCTATAAAAACCCACCCTTTTGTTTATTTAATTCTCCCATCCTCAAGACTTGTATTCTTACAACCCCACCTTTTCTCCTACATCCCGCCCACCGTCGCCGACCCCCATCATGGCCATCTACGAGGAATACGCAGCGCTCCCTATTGCCAGCGACATTACGGTGAATTTTTCGCTTTTTCCTAGTGCCGAATAAGCTCTAATGATACTTTTTTGTAGCCTGGTGACATTGTCGCTGTTAACCACGACCGGTACGGTCGTCAAGAGGGTCTCGTCGTTGGCTCTCGTGTCGACTTCGCTGTAAGCCCCGACTTCTTCCACAATAAAAAAGCATAAAGACTCATCCCACCTCACAGGGCCGACAAATCCTCGAAGTCCAACTCGAAGCCTCAAACGAAATCTACCAAGCATGGTACAGCTGGCACAATTCTCACCCCAAATCCAATATCTAACGCAACCCAAAACCATAGGTACCCCACTGTCACCCGCGTCAGGCGAACAGTCTCCTACACTCGACCTGTCGTCGCAAAACAGCGCACCGTTGAGCGCCGAATCTATTGGTGATCGTATTTCACCCGGCCTTATTTCTCTCCTTGGTTTGGATTGTCGAATTTTGTATTATCTAAGTATAAGTATCTACCCTGCGGCCAAGTCGACGTGGTCATGGTGCTCTTGCTTCTTGCTTCGGTCATGGGGGCGATGTTCAATACGGTACATAGCTCGCGGTGGCTACTGGTGGACGCGATGCCGGGCATGGCGGAGGTTGCTTGTTTCATTCAACTGATGAATCTACGACGATTACTAGAGGTCTTTTAACGGGACATTAGGTCACACGTACTTTGATGATCGTGACAAAATGACATGACCTTGACATGTACACGATTGGCTGCTGTCACCTCTTGCGTGAGCGCAGGTACGGCCTACTAAACATTGCGTGACGTGGCGGCAATCACGGGTTATCGCGAATACAATACTTATTGTGTATCTCACTATTGTGCACTGCATTATTGGGGACAGATAAGCGCTGTTAAACGCCGTAGATGACTTCAGTCCAATCAGTATTCAATATTCAATGAGTGCCAACACACAAGGCTAAGTAAATTAGTAGAGACCTCAACATGTGGCAGGCTAGGCTATGCTAAAGATACAAGAGCATAATAAAGTTAGATGATAATGAGGACTACAGAAAGGCAGTTATGCTTTCTGGTCGACAACAGATGAGGGGTGTGTAGGCTGAGGGGATTTGGGATGGCGAGATCCTGGTGGACGAGCGGTAAGAGATGAAGACGAAGATGACGCACGTTGATGTATATGCATGATATCTGGTGCTGATGCCCAGAGAGAAGACGAATTGGTAGATGTGCTTGACATAGAAGCCTGCGACAAATTTGCTTTCAAAGGAACAGCGCTTCCGTTCATTAGAGACGGAGTCGATGCAGATAGAGACTCTCGGTCCCGTCGCGCAGCTGAAATACTTCTTCTCCCAGCTACTACGCTCCTCACAACTCTCGGTCCCATCACACCCCTCCCTCTATTCTCCACAATATCTCCATCTACCAGCGAACTTGCAACCGATGTCGTTGACCCGTTCACGCGCGGCTTGAGTGTCTCCTCTGAGCTTCGTGGTGAGTTGTGATGTGGGTAAATGCCAGGGCGCGACTGTACCACGCGCTCGTAGTAGAGCATAAACGCCCCAGAACCCTCTTGCACCACTGTCTCTATTCCGCATTCCTTCACTGAATCGTCGCTGATCCGTAGCCATCCCCGCCCAGGGCGATACATGGAGTCCACAGCTTCGTCGTCGTCGCGCACGGGCCCATAGCGCTGGCACCTTTCGCAGTCGCAGCCAAGTGGGTCGGCGAGTCTTGGTGGTGCGAAGCGCCGCGAGCCGTAGGATACAGGCCGGGGTTTGCGCCGATAGCAAACGTAGTGACCGAAAGAATGCTGACCATAGTGACACACAACAGCAGAAAGACGGTATATGATTCTTTGCACGGCATATGTTGCCGGTGTAGGAGTTGTGGAACGAGGGAGTAGGGGTGGTTGTGACGAGATGGGAACAGAAGGTTTGGTGGAGAGGTTGCCAGAGGTTGTGAATGGTGTGAGATCTAGAAACTCGGGAAACAGAATGCGAACTGTGTTCTTAGCAGCATAGTGGCCGTAGCTGAGGGATCGATTGAGATGCAGTGCGAGAACTTGAGGTGGCTGTAGAACATCTTAGATACTCGGGGGGCACAAACGAAGCTCAGACTTACTCTTGCGATCATAGCTTGCTTTGTTGATGCTCTGCTAAACACTTTCTCCAGCTTGACGCCCTTGACTTCCTCTTCTAGTCGGCCATGATCTAAGGCAGACTGCACTTTGAGTTCTAGTTTTCTAGCATCCTTCATTCGTTTCCTCTTTGACACAGAGGCAGTAGGGTCTGCAATCACTGCTGCTGCCAACCGGTCTGCCTCTTGCCTAAGCCTCTGGTGCGTGGCCTTCATCGAACATTTGCGACATATGCAGTCGTTCAACATCTCAAGCTTAGTATATTCCGCAAGGCAGTCTTCCAAATGACAGCTGGCCTGTGTGCGAGTTAAAGTATATCGATGACCAAATCAATCAACACATACGGCATATCGAGGCAAGGCAAGTTGCCAGCTATCGAAAGCAAAATGCATGACTGCTTCTGTGTAGCCACATTCAACGCAGCTGCGTCTGTTCGCTGTGAGCCCGTCGAACACGCTCTTCCCAATCTCCTTATTGACGTCATTACGGACTTGAGAGAGTCCACCTAGACCACGGTCCCGTTGGCCCTCATTATCAACTGCAGCCACTTCCTTCTTGATGCATTCGGAGACGAGTTGGAATAATTCCTGTGCATCTTGATGTTCCCGAGAGGAAAAGAGGGAGTTATGTTTGCTTCTGGAGTGATTGACGAGGGTGGCGATCATGTCGAGTGGACGAATTGAATGATAAGCAGAACGAGGTGTATTAAGGTCTGTAGATGTCTGTCAAATGCGCAGCTGTGGTGCTGTATGACGGCACGCACCTTGGAGCAAAGCCAGGAGGGCGTCCACGACAGGTGATGGCACATCAAGTTGAATGGCCTTGGCTTGCGTGTACGAGAGATAAGGGTGTAAATAGGACAAGGATGCCATAGCCTGATTGCAGTAGTGTGAATCGGAGAACTACGATTCGGATTGAGCACCTTACTTGCATAGTTGAGTTCATGAAACAGTACGTTCCGGATATATTGACAAGACCGGGGTAATAGCCATCATGAGCATCGTTTTTGTGCTCTGAAACTGATGTGTTGCAACAATTAGATTATCACATGAGAACAAGTACATACGTGGTCTTGCATGTCCATTAAGCTCGATCTGTTCACTACGAGTGCGTAACACTTTCTTCTTGAGTTTTTTAGTTTCTTGTTGGGTACCGGAGGATGATGACCAGTTCCACGGCAAGCTGAATGAAAGGTTCTCAAACACCATAGCTAACCGCCAGGCGACTGGTGAAGATGATCCAAGGCTGAATACCGTCTGGACGAAGAGCAGGACAATAAGCGGGAATAAAACGAAAATGGCAAGGGGGGTTATTTGAAGAAATAAAGGGTCTTTGAGTAAGGCGAGAGACCAAGAACGGAATTCGTCTTGAATGTTCATGGGGGGTTCAACTTTATGCTGCTCTCCAAGACATGAGCAGCAATAGCGACGCAGCAGCTCGGGGAACACGAACCTTTATGTTGTTGACATGCTCGTTCGTTCGTATATAATATGGCCACGCAATTCAATGAAACACATGGCTACCTGGCGCAATGGTAGCGCGTTTGGCTTCGATTGCCAGCGGCACCAAAAGGTTGCAGGTTCGAGTCCTGCGGTGGTCATTTTTTTTTGCTGTTAATAAAATCACAAATTATATTACATCTTCTTCTTTTTACTCCTCGTAACACGCGTGCCTATGAAACTCACAAGGCCACCTCCCTATGGCTATACCTTCTCCAGATATCACTCGCCTCCCCTTTTGTTCCTCGTCATCTAAAATAATTACATACTGCTCATCTGTTCTTTCATCCACGTAATGCCACTTCCCACATACGCCATCGCCAAACGGGTGTGGGAACAGGTCATCATCCTCGGGCTCCGATGGATCCGCCAGGAATGGGTGGTATAGTGCTCCCCGCGGAGTAATGCGTCGTGTTGACTCGGGATGCATTACCTCCGCTAGAAGAGAAAGTGCAGCTTCGACCTCAATTCGGTGCGATTCAGCTGTCGGGGGTGCTGGTATATTGGCACGCGTGGGGGGTAGTGGAGCGTGACCGAGAAAATCTGGTCTGTCCGTAGCTGTATGATGGAGAAGATGACGGCGGCGGATGGTTGAGTCCTCCAGGAGAATGTGTCTCGTGGTCATTGTATGGATAATATCGAGGATCTGGCGTACGAGGTTTGAATATGTTAGGATTTTGTTTTTCAACGAACTCGCGCCAACTTATGCCCTCTTGCGATATTGAAGGCACATTTGTCGCAAATGTCCGACCTGTATAGTACTCATGAGCTGAAAAGTTTAAATTAAATGCGATAGTTACTATGCAGGATCGCAGTTTTCTCCATTTTCTGTCGTCCGATAATGGTAGCTATTTCCATGAGAGCTTCTATATCATCACTGGACTGCAGAAAGAGGGAATTTTCCCGCCAGGAAGAAGAGAAGGATCATGCCAGCTGACCAAACATCAATGGCTAGGCGCAGCGCGTTCAGCCAGCGCGTCGGATTAAAAATGACATGTCGTACCACCGGTTTGCTGGCTGCACTTTAGAAGGACTTCGGGGGCCCGGAAGCCTCTCGTGCCTGCCCTGTTTGCTTTTGATGGGGCTCTAGTTCACAGGTCAGTAAGCGAATTACTTGGAGACGAAAGCTCACCTCGTATCCTTGTCGGGATAGCCAACACGATCGCTTGACCATGAACTTTTCTGTCGGGCTTCCCTCTGCATCTTCTTCAGGAGATCAACATCATAGTCATTCCGACCTCTTATTTTTCCATGAGGATGCCTCCCGCGTGGCAGAGGTATGCAAGCATGCTCCGTGCGCCGGCGTGGATCCATCCATTCTCTGAAAACATGTTATAACGGATACTTGAAGCACATGTCTCACTGCTCACACTTGCCGAGGCCAAAGTCGCACAAGGCACCTATGCCTGTTCGAGGATCATACAGAAAGTTGGCAGGTTTAACGTCCCGATGTATGATACCTCTGGCATGAATATCACGTAACGCACGGAACATACATCGAAAGTATGCTTTGATACCAGCCATAGACAAGTCTTTGTAGAATTCCTGACCTAACGTTAAAGCGTCTTCCATATGTAAACCGGTGCACCCACTCGAAATCTTCGTTGCGGGTATATGGCATGATAGCGACCACCTGATCTTGGTGTCGGAACGCGGTGATAAGCTGAGAAGTATGACGGCATCCCCTGCAATCTTCCATGATCGAGATCTCGTTTCGTATTCGCTCTGGATTGCTTGTGACATATATTCGTTTTATGGCGACAAAGACTTTGGTACCGGGGGGAATAAGGGGCTGATTGGTGATGTGCGGAGGATGTGGGAGGATGGTAGCCATGCCACGCAGTGTTGTCCCATTTATAATGGTAGGCCAAATCTATGGCCTTGTATACGGAGGAGAATGTCCCTGTGCCAAGGCGATCGACGATGGTATAGTCTTCTGATAACGACGGAACGCGTTGTTGAGATTGGCAATTTCTAGTTGGATTTCTTGTTGTTCTTCTGGTGGTTTGAGGTACAACGTCTTCTCTCGTCCGTTTCACCATCTGCGTCGGCGTCTTCATCAGGGTCTTCGTCGTCGTCGTCAAGATTGCCCATATCATGCGGTGCTTCAAAATTCATATCGTCAGCGCTTTCCATGCTCTCGTCGAGATCTACGACCGGCAGCTCGTCTGGGTGACTTGGCCGCCTTCGCTTGATAGTGGAGGGCACAACGCCTTGTTTTGAATAAAGGTGTGCAAGATGATTGTGATACTCGACCATATCTGGGCTTTCGAGGCCATTGTGACCGTCCTCGGAGGTGGGGCTGAAAGCACCGTTTGTATTCCGTGCCGAGACATATTCCTCGTGGTAAGCTTTGTTACGAATATCAGAAGAACCGACTTCAAGAGGATTAGATGAATGCTGAGAGAGTAGCATGGTGGCCATGGCGCGTCTGGCCGATGTGAGTAATGGCCAGCTTGTTCAGGTGTCGTGGTAAGTAGAAAGCATCTTTAAACGCTAGCCTCGTCGCGACAAACGCGCTAGGGTCACGTGAGCTAGATAAGCACAAGACAAACAATAAAAAAGTGACCACCGCAGGACTCGAACCTGCAACCTTTTGTGTCCGCTGGCAGTCGAAGCCAAACGCGCTACCATTGCGCCAGGTAGCCATAATGTATCTGTATCCTGTCTCATTTTCACGTAGAAGGACTTAGTTACCAAATTAGCTACTGTTGGAGTTAGGCTTGCGCCGACACCATCTCTGTCATGGCGCTCAATTGGACGATGCTGGATGCGAGACACCAGCCTATACCCTTACCGATGAGTCCACTATCATGTCCATAGATCGTGATTCGCAAGTGGAGTTCTCCATGACCATACCTGACGCGCCACCTTCGGGCATTGCTGCCACCGGGGGCAATGGTGGGGTGAAGAAGATGAAGGAGAGAGGGAAACTCTGGCTGACGAACAAACGAGTATGTTCATCCTTCCCTTCAAACATTAATCAATCTGATTTTGATGTACACTAGCTGATCTTCACAACACCCAAAGGGGGAAAGCCCAAGCCGTCATTCGAATCGCTATCGATACCACTGGACGCGATCCTATCTAGCAAATTCGAACAGCCTTACTTCGGCGCTAACTTCGTGGTGCTTGATATCAAGCCCTCAGTGGATGGTGGGCTTACAGACGGTACGAGCGTCGAGATCCGGTTTTATGACAGGGGGTTATTTGAGTTCGTGAGTGTCTTGGAGAAGACGCGTGAAAGAGTCGTTTATATGAAGAGGCAGGCGGCCATGGAGGACGATGAGAACTTACGTGAGTACTCATTTCAGACAGCATCGATATCTCTAATGCTAATGTGCTTGTGCTGATAGCTGCGTATACGTCATCCGGTTCCGCACCGGGAAGTTCAAATTCATATGCGGATACCCCACCTGGATATGTTGCTTGAACTCATTTCTCACGCAGCATCATACGTGTACCAACACAATCGGATTCGTAACCAAGGAATGTATATGTGTACACTTTTCTATCGAACTTTTGGCCTTGTCGTTCATGCATGCTAGGTGTATAATATTAATGGCGTTGTTTGCAATATCCGTAAACATCTTAGCTAGTGATCTATGATCATACGCCGATATTCGCGGCTTTTTGTGTTTTTGGGTAATTTGTAGTCACGATAATTATCCCGCTGCAGGGCTCTCATTCTAGGCGGCTGAGAACACTATCACGATTTTACTCTGCCACGAGCAACAGTCTAGATTGGCCTGTGGGATCAAAATATCCATGATGTTTTATGTTTTGGAGGTCCTTCATTCTCACCAGTGACCTCCGCAGAACACGGCATCATTGACCTTTAGCGTGTTATTGCGTGAAATTTATTTGACATCAAATCGAGTTCCTCGACCCATCGAAGAATTAGTTTGACGAGGATTCTCGACCTTGAAGTCGGTTTTTTATTCGGGTCGGAGCCCATGAATCTCACACTTGGTTCGTCTACCGTAATAATGAGGTATACTTGTAGAGAACTATGCCTTTAAAGCGGTTGTGGATATCCCACAACGGGAGAATGCGGG
>NW_024541638.1:0-17757 GCF_016758755.1 Suillus discolor
ACAACACTGGTAAGCACGAACATCGAGTCGTCGCTGAGTTGGTTGACCACCTCGATATTAAACTGATCTCCCTATTGTGAGGTCAGTACTGGCACCCGACAAGGAGGTTGAAAAAGTTCACCTTCTGGGCTGTAATCAAGGTTCCAGGAAATGTGCCATCGACAAGAGTTGTTCTGTCACAGATCAGGAATAAGTTTTGAGCACCGTGACAATAGACTCACGAGCGGTTGAAGCCATCTGGAGCGATGTCTTTATTGCTTATAGTTATTCTAGTTGTGGGACCATGTGGAGGGATCTGAGATAGTGGGTACTCTGAGCGAGATACCATAGCTGTAGCATTAATCGATGAGACAAGAGAGACGATTAGAAAAAGAATTAACATCGCGATTTTCAGGATAGACAGTGATACTGTCATTAGCGAGAATAGGATAAGATTATAATGCTCTCGCAGCTTTTATCTTGCAGCGGTAGATAGTCTTGAAGTGTTCTCGATCCGTTCAAGAATGATAACGTGCCACGAAACCGTGATTCGAACATGACCAGGAACAACGTAGACGGAAAAACGGCCAACTGGTTCCAGATGTAGTGCTAGGCAAAAATAGCTTGCATCAAGTCTCCGTGTGCAGAAAGAGAAGAATATCAATCACTAAAGGCGCCTCTCCGTCAAGTACGGCGACTTTGCGAGAGATTTAGGCTATCGGTTATAGGACAGAATAGTCACACACTATTAGATACTATGTGCTGGCATCTCTGCACAGAATTTTGAAAGGAGATGGCCGGATAGTCGAGGTACGATGAGGATGACCAAAGCTTGTGCCATTGTTGGATCGTGCAAGTCGAGCTGAAGTGTCCATAGAGGACTCGTGATAAATGGAAGGTAGGTTAGTTGCTAGCAGGTTATGACAGTGACTGTAATCGCGGTACTGAAGCACGACCACATACAGGCCGCGGCCCGCAGGTAGTGAAGTTGAAGTGAAATTTGGGCCTGGCTTATTATGGCCTGATGCCATGCCGAAAAACATCGCTAGTTAGTTATAGTCACTACAGCGTCGGCCTGGCTTCCACATGAATTGACGGATGGTTGGTTTAGTTAGTACTAGCTCGTCGAAATGGTAGCTGGCAGTGGAAGAAATGATAGGCTAAGGTTAGGGTCCGACTTGCCGTAATTGTAAATTGCAGGATTGATTACTTAATTGGGCTACCAGTGAAGATCGCAAGCTATACATGCATGAACCGCAGACGTCGTTTCTGCTGAATCGTGCTTTGAAACACAACTTCTTCCGAGCTCCACATACGATTGCCATGGACCTCCCCTCATTGCAAATCAACAGGGGTGCTTATGTATTCCCGAATTTCCCGAAGTTCCAATGCATATTTATGCTGTTTGTATCTCTTTTATCATGGCGTCTTGCTCGTACCGGTACCGGTAGACTACTGTTCACACCCGTTTAAACGTTTAAGACCAATTGCAAATCAGGTACATATTTGAAAAGTGCGTTACTTCTGGCTAAATCATGCGATCGCATCCAATACGACTTTCACATAGGCGGAAGGGTTCCCTTAATCTAGCACCAGTGTGACCAGTAACCTTGGAAGCAATTCGCATCCACCTGAACTCCACATGTTCTCCGAATCGCTCAAGCGCTCACTAGATAGTGACCAACGACCACTTGGCAGTTGCATGTGTTCTTTGCTTATCTCCACCTCTACTCCTCCTTTTGCAATTGTGTTCTACTTTTTCGAATCCGTGACCATTCATTTCTTTCCTAACTATACCGTACCATCATTCAGCGTCCACGTGTCCGTCTTCATCGTAGATTCGTGGAGGTTAACGTTCAGATCTCAGTTCCTCATACCGGAGAGATAGGCTACATTGCCTGCCGTGCTACATTTTCTTTCAATCGGATCAGCGCGTTCAAGCTGGGCCGTATTGAAATTGAAAACAGTTTCCCCTGAGACCTCCTTATGCGACGACATTCAACGGATGTCAAGGGCTGACACTGGAGAAAGCCGTGCTAGACGCACAGATTCGTTCGCACACGGACAGCTATATACTTCACTTTCAATAGTATGACGTCGTCGAGACATTCGAACCCTATTTCCAAGAGAAAAACAACAGCAAACGTAGTGTAGAGACATCTCTTATTGTTACTCACGCTACAAGATGCCCAAAGCTGAACGAAGCGCTTGTCGACAGTAAACGACGTTGGTGCCGATAGTTTTGGATCATGCAAACGAATGAAATCGCAAGGCTCGTACAACTGGTCGCTAACAAGTTATCTTGGGGGTGTCTTTACAAATAAAACTGGGAGGTCCTCTCGGGCAAGCGTCTTCTTCGGTCCTTCTGGTGCAGCAGAAGGTGGTCGAGGCCGGTCTTCAACAGAGAGGTTGGGTAGCTCGATGGTAGGTGATTGATCCTGATCGGAAGGCGGGATATCGATGCCATACGGCTGACGCTCTGGAATACTTGATGGTTGATTAAGCTGCTCTTGGGCTAGGTGTGCAATGTCGGCGAAAGGACTCTGCACCTAAGTCATGTGAGTTGTGGTTGTGTCGTAAGAATAGATCACACTCACCTAGGGACAGCAGACCGAACATGACACAACAAACTTCTGTGTCCGGCACTCTGTACTGCATCGTGACAGGAGGGGCAAGAATTTTTGATGGTGCAGCAGCAACGAAGGTGCATGTACCATGCAACCCGCCGACAGTGGTTATCTGGCCCTGCTTGTGCTTGGTGGTTGACTTGGTTGTCAAACGCCAAAGATCATGCAACTTTGAGAACAAGCACGAGACCACAGTCTGTTGAATCGTCTTTGTTGACCTTCGATGAGCTTTGCTTGATCCTGACTGATGAGCGGTGCCGAAGAAACACGCGGATTACAAGGGCACGACAAAGTTTTGACCCTAACCTTAGCCTATCCATCTCTTTCTATCACCATTCTGACGAGCTAGTACCACGACTTGACCAGTCACCGCTGTACTTCATAGCATCAATGGCTTCAACCAAACCAACCAACCAACCAACCAATGACATGCAACGTTGACTGACCCTCAGTGCTTCTATCCCTACTTGTCGCAGCTCAACCTTCTCATGAGGATACCCTCGACACATCCTTCTAAAATTTAGACACCGTCTCTTTCCTTCACAGATAGTTTGCAGACAAAATTTAATCACCACGGTGAATCGAGCTTGATGTTTTTGGATAGCTGTGCTTCAGTTTGGACACGATTGGGCCGCTGCGCCGCGCCGCGACGGCTCTGACCTTGTGAAATATGTCGGGTCATGGACACCTTGGTTTCAATCCCTTGACTTGCCGACACTACTGCTTTATCCTTTCCTTTATCCTCGGGCTCCCGTGTGTACTAATGCCTCCAGTTAACTCGCAGTAGATTCTTAATGGCTCCCTCACTTATAGACCACTTAGCCGAGCCCTGTGAAGCCAGGTCCAAGCCATTATCATGGGCCTGGTTTATGAGGCATGAGGCAATGCCAAGCACGTCACTAGTCACTGCAGCGGCGCCCCGGCTTCCAACATCGACATCAACCGAGTCACTATTTGCCTGCGATCGTGGATTTGGTACCGCAATCATGGTCACTGTCATAGCCTGCCAGCAAATAACCGACCCTCCATTGGTGACGAGTCCTCGAAGGTCACTTCAGCTCCACTCGCACGATCCAATAACTGCACAACCCTTGGTCATCATCATCACACCTCGACTATCATCAAGACTGCCGGCTGTCTTTTGTCAAAATTCCGTGCCGAAACATCTAAGTTCCTAGCGCATAGTCGGCACCACCAAAGTCCCGACATGCATTAGCACCTTGTACCTCACAGCGTGCGACCGTTTCTCTCCGACAAATGCTAGCCTGATACTCTCGTATGGCCGCTGTACTTCACGGAGAGGCACCACCAGTGATTGACATTCTTTTTTTTTCCTGCGCATGAGAGTTGATTTAAGCTGTTGTGGTATCCTAGCACTAATAGCTGGGGTCAATTGGCCGTTTCACCGTCTGAGTTATTTTGGATCGTGTCTTAGTCATAGTGTCGTGGTACGTCCTTGAAGGCCCATCGACAGATCGTTGATAAGTCCAGGAGAAGTACACCGTTGACATGTGGATAACAGGGGTGCTGAGAAACCGTCTTCGGCGCAATCACACACCGATACAATCGAGAGGTACCAATTACTTCGAACGAGAACGAAAGCTATCTACTGCTGCAAGATAAAAGCTGCGAGGACATAATAATATTTTCTTACCACTACTCTCGCGAACGATAGCATTGCCACTTATCGCGATGTTTATTCTGTTTCTAGTCGTTTCTCTCATCTCATCGATTAATGCTACATCTATAGTATCTCGCTCAGAGTCCTACCCACTATCTCAGCCCGCTGTACATGGTCCCAAAACTAGATTAGTCATAGGTAATGGACGCATCGCTCCTGATGGATACAATGTCGAAGGCGTCAACCGTTCGTGAGTCTATTATCACGGCACTCAAAACTCATTCCTGATCCTTGACAGAACAACTCTCGTCGATGACGCATTTCCTGGAACTTTGATCACAGGCCAGAAGGTGAAATTTTGTTGATCTCCTAGTCGGGCGCCAGTGCTCACCTCACATCAGGGAGATCACTTTGATATTGATGTGGTCAACATGCTCAGCGACTACTCGATGTTCAATGTTACCAGTGTCGTAAGCAGTGTCAAATCATCGATGTTGTCAAAACTAACATTATTTGCGGCAGCACTGGCATGGCATCAACCAGAATAAAACGAACCATGCCGATGGGACGTCCGACATCACACAATGCCCCATTACGCCAAACCACTCATTTTTATATTCTTTCTCCGCCCAGAACCAGGCGAGCACTTTCTGGTACCACAGTCATTATTCTGTTCAATACGCAAGTATCACTCGCGGCTGCCATGCAGAGTGCTGACCTATAGAACAGTGCGATGGTCTCAGGGGACCCCTGATAATCTATGACCCTGAAGACCCTTTGGCATACATGTACGATGTCGACGATGGTGAGCGAGAAATTGGTTCATATGAACCTTCTGACCATCATGTGTTTCCAGCAAGTACTGTGATCACGCTTGCCGACTGGTGAGTTTTACGAACGTGGATAATCTGCTCGGTTAAATCAGGATCACTAGGTATCATGATGTAGCCCCCAAATTGCGCGGCAATATATCTTACGCCGATTCTATGCTCATCAACGGAGTCGGTCGTTATCATGGTGCTGAGGGACGCCGGACTAAGCCTGCTGTGATCACTGTCACGCCAGGAAAGCGATATCGCTTGCGCCTGATTCAAATGTCATGCGAAGCTAACGTTCAATTCTCCATCGATGGCCACAACTTAACTATCATCGAAGCAGATGGAGAGCTGACGGAACCTCTGGTAGTAGACCAACTCCAAATTTTGGCGGGTCAGCGTTACTCCGTGGTTCTAGTAGCCGATCAGCCAGTGGATAACTACTGGGTACGCGGTATTCCCAACTACAATCAAACCTATAATGGCTCTGCTATCCTACGCTACCAAGGTGCCACAGAGGCCGAACCGACTACGGTCGATACCCCACCTACGAACCCATTGCAAGAGACCAATTTGCATGCTCTAATAAATCCTGGTGCTCTAGGCATTCCAGAGTATGGTAAAGCAGATATCAACATTACCCTCGAGGTTTCCTTCGATAATTCAACTTTCCAATTCCATGTCAATGATGCCACATTCGAATCCCCTCCTAGTCCTGTTCTATCCCAAATTCTTGAAGGAACAAACGCTTCTCAGCTGCAACCACACAAGAGTGTATATGCTCTCAAGGCCAATCAAGTGATAGAGTTGACGATAAAGATGATAAACGCTCCAGGTGGACCTGTACGTCTTTTCCATTCATTCGATATTTACGTGACTAATACAGACTTATATTATACCAGCATCCCATGCACCTCCATGGGGTAAGTTCACTGTGACTTCGGAAGCATGTTTGGCTGGTACTCATGATTATTAGCATTCATTTGATGTCGTACAGAGCGCAGACAGCAGTACCTTCAATTATGTGAACCCTGTTCGCCGCGATGTGGTCAGCGCTGGGAGCGATGGGCAGCAAACGGTGATCCGATGGGTCACCGACAATTCTGGTCCCTGGTTCGTGCATTGGTATGACATCAATTCTATCAAGCTGTCAAGAAGGGTGCTGACTCTGAATAACAGTCACATTGACTGGCACCTTGATGAGTATGTGTGTGAATCTTCCCGTGAACGAAATGGCTAATCCTTCATATCCAGAGGCTTTGGGGTGGTAATGGCGGAAAGCCCCTGGGATACTCCCGCACATGTGAGCCCCGTGCCAGGTAGGTCATACGTCAAGAATCCGTTCTTCTATTGCTGAACTGCTTTACAGACGAATGGAAACGCTTATGTCCAATCTATAACGAATACATGAGACCCACCCTGACAGGATCTGAGGGAGATTTAGATCTTGATTGAACAACCGCCAATGTCATGTTAGTGGAAGGAGCACTTTCGTTCTACTCAATAACGATGTTATTTGACCATTTTATTTCGTGCACAAGATGTCAGACAACAAATAAATCAGGCACGTTATTGACTGGACATTTTGTTTGCTATTCTATTTCGTACTCGGCATACTGTGTTCGAGGTTTTCTATGCAAGAGAGCTGTAGCTGAGTGAGGCCGTTGAAGTTGAACGCAACAGTGCTCAATATCGCGAACGCTGATGCTGACATGGACTGGCAAGAAACAGCGAAACCAAGTCTTAAAATGCTTCGCTGGAGAGATGTGGAGACGGTGGCCGAAGAATGTTCTGCTTTCTGCCATATGCCCGTGACACATTGTTAGCATTCAGATCAGAGACAAGCATGGAAATGGGAAGGCGCTGGTGCTCAGCGTTCAGTGCCAAGAGTCAGTCGATTAGCGGAGAAAATCATCAGAAAAAGGTGAAGCAAGCGAGACAGCCGAAAAATGGTCGAGAGGTGGGCATAAATGAGTTCGGACAAGCAATAATGAATGTAGACAAAACAAAATGGCTAGAGATTAGCACTAGTGCATGCAAGCGACGACGAGTGCAGAGAAAAGTGAGAGTGAGCTGAGACAACGTGCATACACCTTATACTCCCTAGTGCTTGGTTCCATTTAGTTTGCCGATGGGCATTGCAAGAAGTGTGTAGCGCAGCGAGTGCGAAATGGGTGGTCCGAGACGATGAATGTTGAGAGTATGCTGATAACGAATGCGAAGATGAGATTTTGATACTTGTTATATTTATTATTGCTTCCAGTAAAACTGTACATGGGTACTTGTACTTGCAAAACAGTAAGAGCCTCAGGTATGGCTAGGCCGAACGATTATGTGAAGGTGGAAGCAGAAGGGAGTGGCGCTGCACGTGACAGGGTAGAATAGTAATGATGAGAAAGAGGGTAAGAGAAAGGAATCAGTACTGGGTGTACGAATATCGTGTAGCCCAAGTGACGAGAGTCGTATAGATAATTTATTGACAGATTCCAAGCCGGTGGGCTGCGAGTGGGGTGACAGTGATGAGAAAAGGGTGTTAAGGGTTGAACGAATCGGTAGCGACGAAGGATCAGCGGGACGGAGATTGTGCTGAAGTGCTGATTGATGACGCCAGTGAGCTGAAATCATGGCTGCGGTAAATTGGCGGTAAACGTTGGTAATCCTTACAGCATATTACTTTCTTAAACTAGTATAGTAAGAACTGTTGAGTCACTGTACACATAATAATCAATCGATTATGTAACCAATCACGACACTTCTCCTTCTAGTACCAACCATTCCGACGAGCTAGTACTAACCAACCAACCATACCACATAGAAGCCAGGCCGACACTGTAGTGACTGTCACTAGTGATGTGCTTTGGCATGACCTCAGACCCTCATAAGCCAAGCCCCAAATTAACATCAACTTGACTATATGCGGCCTCGTATATTTGGGTAATTTTGGTACCGCAATCACAGTCACCGTCATAGCCTCCCAGCTAATAACTGATCCTCCGTTGATTACGAGTCTTCGATGATCACAGCACAATCCAATAATGGCACAATCTTTGGTCACCCCACCGCGCGTCAACTACTAGGCTACCGGCTATCTCCTTCAAAATTCTGTGCAGAGATACCGAAGTGGCTAGACACCTAAGGTCCTGACATGCTACCATCACATAGTACCTAATAGCGTGTGACCATTTCTGTTCGACAGCTAAATGTTACAGTAGCCTCCGTACTTGACGGAGGGCACCATTGGTGATTATCTTTTTTCTTTTCCTGCACACGAAGAGTTGATTAAAACTATTGTGGCCTAGCATGACACCTGGGGTCGGTTGGGCGTTTCGCCGTTTAAGCTATTTTGGATCGGGTCCGATTCACGGTTTCGTGGTATCTCATCATTCTTGAACAGATCGACAGATCGTTGCTACAACGCTGACTCCTGTAGCAGTACACCATTGAGACCGGGGCGCCGAGCACCCTTTTTGCAGTGCAATCACATGCTGATAAAGTTGTAAGATGCCAAATGCTTTGAAATGGGAACACTTCAAGGCTATCTACCGCAAGATAAAAGCTGCAAGAGCGTTATAATATTATCCTGCTTTCCCCTACTCTCGCCAACGAAAGCCCCACTATTCATCGTGAAAAATCGCGATGTTTATTCTCTTTCTAATAGTTTCTCTCATCTCATCGATTAATGCTACAGCTCTAGTATCTCGCTCAGAGTACCCACTATCTCAGCTCCCTGTACATGGTCCCAAAACTAGATTAACCATAGGCAATAGCATCATCGCTCCCGATGGCTTCGCACGCCCGTGAGTCTATTATCATAGCGCTCAAACTCATTCCTGATCTTTGACAGAGCAACTCTTGTCGATGGCATATTTCCTGCACCCTTGATTGCAGCCCAGAAGGTAAACTTTTTAAAACTCTTTGTCAAATGCCAGCGCCTGACTTCACAGTAGGGAGATCACTTTGATATTGAGGTGGTCAACAAGCTCAAGGACGACTCGATGTTCGTGCTTACCAGTATTGTAAGCAGTTTCAAATCATCATGAATGTTGTTAAAATAAACCTTGTTTATGGCAGCACTGGCATGGCATCTTCCAGAATCGGACGAACTATGCCGATGGAGTGGCATTCGTCACACAATGCCCCATTACGCAGAACCACTCTTTTCTACATTCTTTCTCCACCCCAAACCAGGCGGGCACTTATTGGTATCATAGCCATTATTCTGTTCAATATGTAAGTATTGCTCGAACCTTGCATGTGCAGTGAAGGACTGACCTATGGAACAGTGCGATGGTTTAAGGGGACCCCTGGTAATCTATGACCCTGAAGACCCTTTAGCATATATGTACGATATCGATGATGGTGAGCAATAAATTGGTTCATATGAACCTTCTGACCATCATGTGTTTCCAGCAAGTACCGTGATCACGCTTTCCGACTGGTGAGTTTTACGATCATGAGTAATCTGCCCGACTGAATCAGGATCACTAGGTATCATACTGTAGCCCCCGAATTGCTCGGCACTGTACCTGTTGCCAATTCTATGCTCATCAATGGACTTGGTCGCTATGTTGGCGGACCTCAGTCTGAGCTTGCTGTGATCAATGTCACGCGGGGAAAGCGATATCGCTTGCGCCTAGTTCAAATGTCATGCGACTCCAACGTCCAATTCTCCATCGATGGTCACAACTTAACTGTCATCGAAGCGGATGGACAGCTGACAGAACCTCTGGTGGTAGATCAACTCCAGATTTTTGTCGCCCAGCGCTACTCTGTGATTCTAGTAGCCGACCAGCCAGTAGATAACTACTGGGTACGCGCTCTTCCTAATACGGCGAATGCGAACTACAGCGGAGGATTGAACACTGCTATCCTTCGCTACAAAGGTGCCCCAGAGGCTGACCCGACTACGCCTAATATTCCTGCCACGAACCAATTGCAAGAGAGCAACTTACATGCTCTTCTCCATCCCGGTACTCCTGGGATTCCAGAATATGGTAAAGCCGATGTCAACCTCAACCTCCCGGTTACCCTTAATGCCGGAAATTTCTATGTCAATAATGTCACATTCGTAAACCCCACCGTTCCTGTTCTACTCCAAATTCTTAATGGAGCTCAAAACGCCACTCAGCTGCTCCCAACCGGAAGTGTGTACGTTCTCGGGGCCAACAAAGTGGTAGAGTTGACGGTGTCAATAGTCAGCGCTCTAGGTGGACCTGTACGTCTTTTCCATTCATTCGATGTTTACGTGACTGACGTATACTGTACTAGCATCCTATACACCTTCATGGGGTAAGTTCTCCATGACCTCAAAGGCATGCCTAGTTGGTACTCATGGTTATTAGCATACATTTAGTGTCGTAAAGAGCGCAGACAGCAGTACCTTCAATTATGTGAACCCCGTTCGCCGCGATGTGGTCAGCGCTGGGGTCATTGGGCAAGAAATGGTGATCCGATTTCTCACTGACAATTCTGGCCCGTGGTTCATGCATTGGTATGTCATCATTTTTACGGAGTTGTCAAGAAGGATACTAACTCTGAACCAACAGTCACATCGACTGGCACCTTGCAGCGTACGTGTGTAAATCTTCCCGTGAACGAAATGGCTCATCCTTCATTTTCAGCGGTTTCGCCGTGGTAATGGCAGAAAGTCCCCCAGATACTCCCGCGCATGTGGACCCCGTGCCAGGTAGGTCATACGTCAAGAATCCGCACTTCTATTGCTGAATTGCTTTACAGATCAATGGGAACGCTTATGTCCAATCTATGACCAACACCCAGATCCCACGGTCGCTGGGATGACTGAAATTTACTCTGCATAGTTATATCACCCTTTCAATCACTATGGACCGGCGGTGGCGCCATGAATCTTGCTTGACTTTCTTATTGTTTGCTGCGACCAATCCAAATGTGAATCTTATTGTACACTTTCAAATCTTCATGCACATGACGGACATGTGGGGTTCTGATCGATCAATCTCTAGCTTGGGTGTCCCTTCCTTGTATTTGTGTTCTGTCGGCTGCATTCTCCCTTCCAATGTGTCTATATTTATATTCCCCAATACTTACTATGTTGGGAGATGGATGGAGAATGGAGTGGAGAAGGTTTCTGACATGCGGTCTGTCATTGAAGCGTGGAAAACGCTTTCCGGTTGCCGATAATCATGATGCAGATGATATGATCCTTGTCCTATTCCTTCTCCCTCAGCCAATTCAAAATCGTTTATCCTTTGCCATGTCTTGAGTATACAGCACGACATATCATGCTGCCTCCAATGTCGCGTCTTACACACGGCTGAATGCTCTTCCGAACTTGTGGAGACTCGTGCCTTCGGAACGTGTCCGTCGAAAATGGATTAGTGCACAACGCACGGGTCTGCATCACCGCTCCTCATCAAAGATTCATTGAGATTCGTATTAGACGTGGCCACGTGCTCCTCTGCGCTCAGCATAATCTCTTTTCCCTTAAGGTTCTTCTCCATGGCAAATGTCAGTGGAGCTGAGTAGTTCGATTCTCTGTTCATTTGTGTTGTAACCCAACGCTCACAGCTTTAGAACCCTGCAGCCCTGCACCATTTCTAACTTTGATGATGTAATTCTTCCTACTCTGAAACAGTTCGACTTCGGATCTCAAAGTAAATGAGGTACTACATGTCGGCAGAGTGAGTTATGTAAGATCTCAATCATCACTCACCAAGTATATTGTCTAGTCATTTATGAGTAGCTCATTACTTGTTATCTGACTCTGTCGGACTTCTTTATTCCCCGGTGGTGCACTGTGCCTGTGCCTGTGCCTGTGCCTGCATAATCGCCCACTCTGCGCTCACTACCTTTCTCGACGACTCTCGGTCCAGAAAGTCCCCTCCAGCTCCATATTTCCATCGGATTTCTAAGTTCGTCTGTCTAGGGACGACAACGTTGACAGTATGGCTGGGAGCGATCCCATAAGAAGCTCGACTTGATGGTCGAAATCGATTTGATTGTTTGATCCTTGTTTACTGTCCGCTAGGGTCAAACCCTATGTTGGACACTACCTACGCTATCGTGCCGTGTCTAGTCTATTTCCATTGTCCGTATCACGGTGTCCATGCTGTACAATGGTCCCGGGTTGCACGAGGACGATAAGGCCTTCTTCAAGCTCTCGATATGATGGTATGTTTTGTCGTGCTTCCTCTCCTCTACTCCTCCGAGCGTCTCTTTTTTGGGGGATTGACGTCTCCGTGCCTCAGTCACCTTGTTCTCGCCACGCAAGTTAGAACTAAACTTATTCTTTTTCTTTCGCTTAACAGGACTTGGTCCGACCTCTCTATGCATCACCTCTCTCTGGTTGACGAAGGCTGGGCACACGAGAAGAAACCCGATTGGATTTGGCCAGCCCTTGATCCCATGGCCGACTGTACTATCTCATTATCCTTCTGTCGAAAACGATCCTCTGCTGTCGCACTCCATGTTCTGCAAATTCTGCTTTCAGGATTGGTAGTACCGAACCACACATAGTGCACCTTGCTCTCGTCGACGGCCAGACTTCAAGATGCTCGCAGTACTGGTCATGGCACCCGTCTGTAATTACTGTTCTTGCAGGTTGTGTTCCAGATGAGCTTCTGGGATAGACTGGGTACTAGGATATTATTGAGTCATTCGACCCGGACGCTTACTTATCTGATATACGTTGTACCAGCCTCCCATACACATTCATGGGGTAAGTTCTCTGGTATAGTCTAGCTGGTACTGATGAGAATAGTATCCCGTCCGTGTCATACAGAGTGCAGGCAACCGTACCTTCAATAATCATTACGTGAACACAGTTCTCGACGTCGTAAGCGCTGGCGGTCTACGACAATTCTGGCATTTGGTTCTTGTATTGGTATGACATCGTTGCTATCGAGCCGTCAATGATGGTACTGGCTTTGAACCAATAGTCACATGAAGTGGCATCTCGAAAGCGTATGTGAAAGTCCTCGCGAAAGAATTTTCTAATCCTTCATACCAGCGGTTTTGCCATGGTAATGGCTAAAAGTCAGAAACCTGCGCAAATATGAACCAAGTGCCAGGCAGGTCATCCGTGAAGAATCTAAATTTTCATGCCTGAATTTCTTTCCAGGCCACGGGATCAGTCATGTCCGACCTTCAACGCTCTCATACCCTTATAGTTGGGGGTGAGGGGATCTCAATTATTACGAGGCAGCTGCTAATATTTCCACTGACCTTTACCCACCACCTGCGCTCCACTCATCGACATAGTAGTAGACGTCCCACCCATTTTCAGTTATCAAGGTTTACAGGACAACAGGGATGCAAGCGAATTTCTTGTCTACTTAGATATTTCAAGTACTGCTATGGCCAACCCTCTACCTCATTATCAATTATGATACGCGGTACTGGCTGATGCTAGTTTCCATTATCTAGTTGACTCCGTACAGGATATGATGATTAGCCTTACTATAGGTGTCTTGACTACATACTCGATGCAGCGCTTGTCAAATTTATATTTAATCGATACTTGAAGCTTGAAGTTCGCCACCTTGCGTTATATTGACGTCAAAACGATCGAGCATGCAGGGACCCAGTACTTGTCAGGCCTATCTTTTTGAGCGCGAGGTTAGACAACCTAACACGTATGGCTGTACTAGACATTCGATCACGTCCTACAAAACTGTATGCCGACGTAAATCTCGTGTACAGCTCTGGTAAGGGCTTCGCATATGCTACGCCGTTCTGTGACCAATTTAGCTCTAATTCGTGTCAGCCTCCAGTCCAAGGCCATACTTATTAACATGTCAACCACATACCCACCCTGTCTCTTACACTCCACCATCAGTGTTCAAGTGGGGCATCTTTGACTGCCGACGTGCCAATCCGATCTTCAACACTACCATGGCCCCTTCGAGCAGCACCGCTTCTCCTACAGCAACTGCCACATCCTCCGCGGACCAGTCACATAAGCGTGTTTTCCCATTCGCAGCGCTCATTTTGCTTGCTTTGTGCATCGCATACATCATTGGTTACCTCGTCTACCATCGGATCCTGAATTCATGGAACGCTAGGCAGAACGCGGAGAAGGTGCAGAACTTCCCAAACGAGTTTTTTGAGAAGAAGCCGAGAAGTACGTCCGATAATCTGTCAGCCACTTTGCGTCGAACTCACGAGATGATGATGACCATGAAGGACCGCCTCGCTTCACATGGACTCAGAGCATACGGAAGAGCGAGGCTATTGGAGAAAATGCAGAGTCAGAGGCATATGTGCGTGGCAGCCTCATCGTGCATGCATTTACTCAACGATTTTCTCTTCCAGCATTCCTTTTCGAGCTCCCCTGATGGGAAACCCCTCGTTTCACCACCGCCTGTAGCTGTGATCAAAGAGAACGCGTCCAGTGGTCCAGCTGTCACCCAATCGCACAGGGACGTTCGCGCTACATTTCCCGAGCGTATTGCAAGAGCTGCTAGGGAGAAGGGGTCGCGAGTGCTCTCGCGTGGTCGTGTGACAGAAATTGAAGCTGATCCAAAGCTCGCACCTGTGCAGGGGCCACTCAGACCACTCTCGATCTTGTCGTCAAAGAACAAGGAGAGACAACGAGTTTCATTCAATTTAGTGTAAAGTCTTGGTCCAGTTTGTTTATTCGTCGTTCGTTTGTTGTATTTTGTTTGATTCTATTTTGTTTTGGGGTTGTCGCGACACAAGCCTCTGACGTCGAACAACTCTTAATCACTTTACTACAGCTGGGGCTAATATCTGTGCTACATGCTGAGCGGGACAGATACATCAGCGCCAGGTCAAATGAACTTTGATTTGTATATCACATCTTGTCCAGAGATGGTGCAGTGGTGCTACAAATGTAATACAATGATTTCGACAGTCATATGAAACCAGATAAATTAATATGCGTATCGATAATAGGCAATGACAACATAGAAGACGCTTTAGAATTTGAGCGACTCAACTCCTTCTCATCATCATGAGTCGCATATGAGGTGGGACTGGCAGAGCGATTGTCGAGTAAGTACCGTTTTTCTTCATCTGCCGACTCGCGAGGTGAAATGGCCCGGGAACGTATGACCTCCCCAATTTTGGGGATCTTTGGTAGCGCACGATTCCTGTTCGCCCGCGTGATATCTTCGCTGGGAGAGTTGGGGGTAGGACTGGACTCCTTTGCGTTGGTGATGTATTCTCGGGGAAGGAAGTCATCGAAAGTCTTTGCGGGGCGCTTGACAGAGCGGGCACGGATGAGAGCAGGGTCCCTGCGTTCTGCATAGGGAGCAATGTAAGCAATTGGGCGTCATGTTGGGGGTCACGAACTCGCCTGTTATGGTCACACTGCGACGAGGAGTGGCAGGTGCTGACACAGGTATCAGAACACCATAAGTCTCTCCTGAAGGATTCTGGTAAAGTTGACCGGAGCGGTCGCGGAAAATATACTGCTGGGTATCAGCATCATATGCAATCCGCTTTATGCCCTCCGGAAGACGGTACGAATCCTGGGAGTTAGTTAGCTGACTGTAGGTTACGATGATAAACTGGACTGCTAGTCCACTACGAACTTCGTCAAAATAAGCCATAAAATGGATGGTGGAAGTTGAGAATGAAGAGATGAATGATCCATGCTGTAGTCCTAGAGACTCCTATGTATAGTATCGAGCACCACAGTCGGCACGTGACGACTGCGATGTACTGCCATGGTATGTGAAATCAGTACAATCAACCATATTTCAAACTTTTGGCTATGTTGGAGACCAAGGGAAAACGGCGACCGAGAACCATTCTGGAAGACGGTCAAGTTTGCCCATGGGCCATTAGACAATATTGAATTGTATACGAGAGGTTTACTTAGTAAGATGCACAAATATGGAGTCAAAACCCACGAGTCAAATGAATAGGGACGATATCGACCTGGTGACTGAGTAAAAATAACCAAAGAACAACTGTGTAGAAACTCATCTCTGATGCCAAGGAACCCTATATATCTGACAGATAGGAACTGATCATGATACTCTCTCATGGTATTGTCATCGCGCGTTGTCTAGACATATTTACTCTTCGGTATGCGTGATCGGAGGAGGACGGACTGCTAGTTGGTATGCACTTGATTAGTTTCGCTAAGTTACTGGTACTTATCACCGTGACGTCCTTACCTGGCTGTTAAGTTATTGTGGAGGATTATCGAAGCTGAACACGAATCCTTGTTAGTCATTGCTTAAGCAGAGTGCTTAGTGACACGAGTCACACGACAATTAGTCTCCTCCTAGCTAGTGCGGTAGGAGAATGAAAGTAATCGTGTCAACGTTAACGACCATGTCAGTTGTGAGTGCTAATAAGGTAACAGCACAACTTGTGGTTAGGGTTCCGAATGAAGACGATAGCTTTCTAGCAGAACGCGTCACTGCTCGTCGCGCAATCAACCAAAGACTTATATCTCCCTTCTTTAATTAAATTCAGCCAAGATGCCGCTCGAGGCAACGATGATGATAATCGACAACTCAGAATACATGCGCAATGGAGACTATATCCCATCCCGCTTCGAAGCCCAGTCTGATTGCTGTCAAGACCATCTTCCAGACCAAGATTGATTCAAATCCAGAGAACACTGTTGGCGTCATGACAATGGCTAGCAAAGGGTACAACTCAGTTACATGTGCAAACTACGATTGCTAATGTTTTCTTGCAGGCCCGAGGTTCTCGTGACCCATTCGAAAGACATTGGACAGATAATCAAGGCCTTGCATGTAACATCATCGAAAATTGGCGGGTCAATAGATATTCCTACTGCCATTAAACATTGCCCAGCTTGCCCTCAAACATCGAGAGAACAAGAATCTGCGCCAGAGGATAATAGTCTTTGTGGGATCTCCGCTACAAGGACAGGGAGCGGATGAGCGGGAAATGGTGAAGCTCGCAAAGAGATTGAAGAAGAACAATGTTGCTGTTGACTTTATTGCATTTGGTGACGGCGTCGAGGAGGAAACTAATGTCCTCAAGGCTTTCGTAGAAAATACAACGAATAGCGATAACTCGTGAGTGTCACCTTGTCAGAATGCGTGCGTAGATTAATGCGCCTGGTCATTTAGACATCTGGTGTCCGTACCACCTGGTACACATCTATTGTCAGATGTGATCATTTCTTCCTCGATTCTGTCGGAAGACCGGGGGATACCACCAGAGGCGATGGGAGACGTCGGTGGTGCATCGGGTTCTGGTGGTGCCAACTTTGAATTTGGTGTTGACCCGAGTTTGGACCCTGAACTTGCATTGGTGCGTTGCTTTTTCTGACATCGAATATGGAGTCTTGTTGACATTTTATTTTTATTTAGGCCCTTCGCATGTCTATGGAAGAAGAACAAGCTCGCCAGGCAGCGGAAGAGCAAACACGTCAATCGGCTACCGATGCCACGCCTCAAGCGGAATCAGCAGGGGCAGACAAGGATGAAGAGGCCATGCTCGCTCAAGCTCTTGCCATGTCCGAACGCAATGATGTTGACATGGGTGAGGAGCAAGACGAAGATATGGATGAAGAAGAGGCAATTGCTCGGGCGATTCAGATGAGTATGAAGCAAGAGGAAAAAGAACAGGGGGGACAGTAGTACCAAGCTTACATATTCTTACTTGTATTTTCCTCCGAGTTACACTCCGATTTCTCGAACGGCTGTTAGTTTGATATTGGCGCTCAGGTGCTGAGCGCTCTGAGCAAATCTCATAAAACTGGCACAGCCACTTCGACCTCATT
>NW_024541639.1:0-17718 GCF_016758755.1 Suillus discolor
AACAGCAGTCTATTCTGAGATTCCTAGAACAAACGATAACATGATGATGGTGACGGCCACAGGATGTACCGAACATCCGAGTAATCATCTCGGTGAGTAAGGAAGCTCAGAATGTAAGACCAGGATGTTCTTGCACAAAGAGACAAGGAATCCGTTTGCCAAGGGCCTTGCATTATCGTTATAAGCTAGTAAGACCATTGAAGGGTGAAATACAAGCGTATGTGCCAAGTGTATGGGCAGCCATAACAATTAAGATAATATGCGGGAACGCTGTTATCCACACGCACTCAGTAGCACTCGAGCCTCAAAGATCTCTGAACAATCAAGGTTCACCCGAGCTGTGGCTAGGTCAGGTTAAATGAATGTTCCCTTTGAGATGGCGAGGGCTGACTGCTCGGACGGCGTCCCAGGCCCTCACCTACCCATGCTCATCATAGTCTACTAAATATTGTTGTTGAACATCGGAACGTCGGCGCGTATGGCACATAGTGTGAGTGAATCCCGGTTTCTTCAGAACCCATCGGCATGAGTTCTTTTGCTACCGCACATGTTAGATTTGTGCTGGAGTGTCCTCGTCAATATAACCTTGTCCATTTCCCAGCTGGCGCGTCTCCTTCGCTTCCAAGTTGGTCTGCATCCACCCGGTAACACAATTCTGTGAGTGATCAGGATATCTTGAACAGAACAACTGTCTTCCATCCAATGGGTTTGTGTATGCTTTGGACTTTGTGGTTGGTTTTCGAATTTGGCTGTCATCCTCCATCGCACACTCACATCGAAGCGTCTCCTGGCTGGCACGTCTCACTCACCCTGGACCTACATACGATGTGCGCTGTTGGTGCTATTCGCTTTACCTGCTAACAGGTCAAAGATACTTTGGCGGCGATACCCTCACACAGGCGGAGCTACAAATCAAGGGACTCTTGCCAAGATATTCTACGTGGTACATCCGTGGGTTATGATATTGTTGTTGTTGTTCCAATGGGCTTTCATACTGACGGTCTCGCAATCCTTCACCAGACGTACATGTCTTCCTCCAAGTTTCAGTACATCATCAACTCTCAGTCGCTGACAATTACTTCCTGTCCCCAACGTGGTTGATCACACTTCTATTTCCAAGCGCCTACAACTTTCGAGGACCAAAGCCCACGCATGGTTCAATTTCAACTTCCATTCTTTCGAACGAGTTTCTTTATCGAAGGAATTGTCCTCTGCGCACACATTTGTTGCCGATGAGGATCTCCGTTCGTGGAAAGCTGATGAAGACTCGGCCGTGATCATCCCGATACTATCAAGGCCCTCACGACGACAACTCAAGCACAATTGGTCTCTAGGAATGTTGTGTCCAGTTCCCACCTCGACCAACATGGCTGTTTTCATGGACCCAGCACAAAACCTGATTGCCGTCGTGTATGCTATTCCTAGTGGTCCTCACCAGTCAGATGAAACAGTCCGCCTCAACCCTAGAGCCCTGAATGGTGATAGTGTTCACCCCCAAATTTTAGAGCGGGCCAATTAGTAGCTGGTTATGAATAAAGATCGTCGACGGGCTTCGGCTTATTTACATAAACTTAGACTCTGTATAGATATGCACTGCCTTGGACTCATCTGTTCCAGCATTCCGTCGCGCATATTGTACGGAGCATGAGTGAGCATGGCATGTGCATAGTAACATTCGCCTTGCAGGACATATTGAGCTAGAGTCCAGACAGGATCTATCATAAACTGTTCTAAACATTGATAACCTCAAGCTCGTTTGAGAGCAAGTAAATCTTATCCCTGTCCATCCATATGTCCGTCAATTTGTCAGCACCGAACTCTCTGTCCAATATGACCTCGACGTAAGGCAAGAAAGTTGTTAAGTGCTCCTCACAACCAGTGATGTCCAAGGTAGATGGCTTTCTCACCACCCTTCCTAGACCCCACCTGTTCATTACAGCTAGCGGGCTGAAGTCCATGATACGTAATTTAGATAACTTCGATATGCGTCTCGTGACTGAGTTGTGGTTCGAGATTCGCTCGGGGACTGGGAATAATAGTAAAACTCGGTTCCCACTAAGGTGAACTCTGCAATCGTCAAATTGCAGTGGGTACTGAAACATGCGAGTATTTGGAGGGCCCCAACATTTCCACAGTATTGGCATCACTACTGCCACTTCGGAAAGATCGAAGAAAATCCTGGTAGAAATGACGTAGACGATAGGTGCATTCAGCCCCCATGCAGTAATGCAGAGTAGCTGGTGTTTAGGATCCGAGGTATACATTATTTGTTGGGCTTGCACCTGTGGCTGTGAGCTACACGCTATATCATCCACCGGAAGGAGACATGCTGTCGTGTACTGCAGTTGGGTGTGCAGCATAAAAGATGCCAGCAATTCTGGTGTCTGGGACATATCCTCGATTGAATAGAGCTTCAAATCTTCAGCAAAAACGAGCAATCTATCGTTTCTGAAGAAACAAAAATGAATACGCCATGGACATTTGTTGCTGACTCGGAGGACACTCTAAATTGAGAGTCAGCTGTGGAGTCTTGCAATGATTTCTGACCAAGGCTCACATCTGATGTTGTTGAGTGCTGCCAGTTCCAAATCTGCAGCTGCCACGTGTTGTACTTTGACGAAGTACGCTGCAAAGCGATATACCTCCCCATAACCTTGAGTCACAGACTCTCTGAATCCATGTGGTCATCGTATCCAGGAAGCTCCGACAGAAACAAAGTCGGTCCAGCAGCTTGGGGGTGAAAACTATCATCATCCAGAGCTCTAAGGTTGATGAAGAGCCTCTCGTGATCAACATAGACGACGGCGATCAGGTTTTGTGCTGGGTCCATGAGAACACAGAGATTGGTTGAGTTGGGAACTGTACACAATGTTCCGGGAGGCCAGTTACGCTCGATTGTTTGTTGTGAGGGCTTTGGGAATATTGGAATGATCGTGGCTGTGCCATCTATTTTGTCCCACATGTAGATATGTCCATCGGCTACGAAACTGTTTGACCACACCACCTTTGGTATAGAAAATGTTTTGGCAGAGCGAATGTCAACGCTGAACCAAGCGTGAGCTTTATCCTTCAACTCTTGCAGGCGCTCGGAAATAGGTATGTGGTTATCCGTGTTGGAGATTGGAAGCAAATGTTGACCGCTGAGTTCAACGATGTACTGAAGCTCGGAGGAGGACATATATGTCTGGCGAAGGGCCCTACATACCTGCACGATGATTGTCAGGATGGAATTCCATGTTAACATCAACATATAGAGAAACTGGATTGCGGCTCACGGCTGTGCAACGAAGAATATCTCGGTAGGGAAGGAAGCGCAAAATGTAGAACTGGAGCTCCTCAGCCAGAGAGAGGAACCCCGGGCCCCTCATGGTAGACTTCATTTTAGACGGGCTGGTCACCAGTCTAGTTCATTGTATATAAATACCGGTACCGGAGGAATATGGACTCCGAGTTAAAAGTAAATGAATGATGATCACGTGCGTCATGACGAACTGAACATTTGAAATTGAAATTCTGTATGATTTCCAAATTCCTCACTACGACAGACACATCGATATGTTGGCCTAACCTGAAGCCCAAAGCAGACTTCATGTCTACACAGATCAATGACATTAAAACGTGCATTATTCCAATCTCGATGCAATGAACGGATAAGCGCTAAGTAACCAATGTCGGTCCGTCTGTATCCGCGTGTCTATGTCAACCAAAATTCATGCGGTGGGGTATTATAAAGTGCGATGAAATAAATGACCGCCCAGAGAAATGCGGTATGCGAATGTGAATGCAACAACCTCTCTCCCCGTCAACAGTGATACCCGCACCGCCTTACGACAAGAACGCCATCGCGAACACCACACCAACAAGTCCGGCGCCAAGTGATACACCCATGGTGGCAGCACCACCAGTTTTAGCCGGTGATGCGCCGGAATTGGTGCCGCTCGCTGTTGACTTTGCTCCACTTGCACCTGAACTCGCGATCGCGCCTGATGGCGTCGGCAGACCCGTGTACAGTGACGTGCTTGTGTACGTCACGCAGTTCGAGCTCGGAGCAGGCGTGCGTGGCGGTGTAAGGTACGGTGGTGATCGGACCAAGAGATTCGGCGGGTTGGTAATAGGTCGAGGTAGCACCGTTGGTAGTGTAGACACCGACGGGGGACATGTCGTCACCATCGCAGACCTCGAAAACACCCTTCTGTGCGTTGTTGGGTGCGTTGTATGCGCACCCAAGACGGTCATAGATGTTTTGGCAGAGGGCCTGTTGGTTCTGGCCGGCGGGATCGCAGATTTTCATACAGAAGCCGTCGCCACCCATGAAGCTGAAAGGGAAATGAGACACGTGGACGAACAAGAGGCTAGGAAAAACGCACTTTGTCCAGTCAATAACTTGTTGGTACGAAGCGTTGTTACCACCGTTGCTGGGGAACGCGTTGGAGTACATGAGACCGCCAAGAGGGTTACCGCGCTGCAAGTCACGTTGAGACTTCACCCATGGGAGGTGTCACACAGTAATTTCTAGCTCACCAGATCAGCACCGTGAGGGTCCAACTCGCCTCCGTAGTCATTAGCAGCAATGTTGACCTGGGTTTGGTCAATGAAACCGGCAATTTGGATGTAGTTGGGGGTCTTGATGAGCTGTACGCCTTGGAGAGCACCGGCGGGGATGAGACGAGTACCGTGTCCTGGCTTTGTGCACCAGGCGACTTCCTGACCTTCGGTGTCACCGATGGTGGAGTTGGGCTGTGGGGGAGCCCAGAGGCAGAAATCTGTATGATTTTAGAAACCGTGAATAGACTAAAAAAACGGCGAAAACTGACCGTCTATGTGGTTCACGAACGAAGTTTGACACAAGGAATTCTGGTTCTCAGTTGTGGAGTTGCAAATATTGTAACCGGTTTGGGGACCGCGAAGAGCAGCGGTATTATAGTCGACTTGGTAAGGCTAATATACGATGAGTACCATTCTATTGCCCGCCGCTGCATGCTGCAAGCACACTCACGATACCAGATGGGTAGGCATAGTGCTTATCAACGAGAGGAGTGGGGTCAGCAGGGTCAGGCTGAGCGTGGACAAAGGTAATGGCTGCAACAGCAAGGAGGGCAGATGAAAGAGCGGACGGAGACATGGTCTGGCCGGTAATGATCAAGGACTAATTTAGATGACGAGCGCTAGAGAGACAAAGAGAGACGAGATTTTTTGATGCGATCACATTCTCCTCAAATAGGTTTCGGCTATTCCCCGAGGTGCACTGACCACCCCACCACGTGATAATAACACGTCGCGTTTAAACCCCGACGCGACTACGTTTAAAGATCGTTAACCCTCAAATCAATCAACAAAATTCACCCTCATCCTAACCATCATGGCAAAATCAGCGACAGGTCAGTTCAACGCGTCTTTTAGTTTAAACATCCACTCATCGTCGTAAAGAATCAACCACGAAGGCTGCAACAAAACGCGCTAACACCAAGACCTCCAAGGCTGGTTCGTCGTCCCTTTATATTTTTTCTTCATCGTACTCACTTCGTCACAGACAAGGAGGACAAACCAAAGCGCGCACCAAGTGCATACAACCTCTTCGTACAAGCTCATATGAAAGAGTGGAAGGAGGCACATCCCGGCGCACCCATCAAAGAAGCCATGGCCGAGGTGCGTATATGCGCATATATGCGTCCCGTTCATGTCTGATACACCTCCAAGATCGCAGCAATGTGGCGGGAAGCACCTGAGAACCCAAATCGTGGCAAGGAGCCAAAGCCTAGGAAGCCAAAGGCTGCGGCTGGCGCACCTAAAGCTAGCCGCAAGAAGAAGCAAACCCCACCACCATCAAGTGACGCCGAGAATACTGGTGACGTCAGCGACGATTAGTGCATCATGTATATGTTTCCTTCTTTCACGCCGTTATCTTCACTGACGTCTGTAGTCTTTAGCTTCCCTTCCGTTGCTCCTGACATTATATTTCTCCGTAATCATTCAGTTCACTGTACTCTTTCGCATTCCCCTTGAGTTATAGAGCCGTGTGTATGCTACAATGCAGTTATTTATTCAGATAGACGTGGCCGAATACACATAGCCCCTCCACCGTCACGCCTGATCATGCCGTTCGAAAGTCTGGCCATGTATGTCTGTCTACGTGATGACAATTAATGCACCACCTCCGACTAATCTTGCCCTTCGGCGTCTTCCCCCACGACAAGGTCTGGACTTACTGCTTACGCGTTTGCGTCGGTCAGACATTCTACCTCAAGGGATTTACGTCTCCGATGACAATCCCAACGATGGATTAATATTGTAACTCGTGCAACTTTCCAGTGCTACTACAGGCGGCCCACTTCAGGGTGAATGTCAGCTCCTTACGTGCACGCCGACCGTAGCATCCTTTGTGGATGCAATGATAAACCTCAAGCAATTTGACGAATGTGAGTACTGCCCAAACATGTGTCAAAGACGTCCACTCGTTTATAAGTGTCGACTTTGTCTAACTAATCGTGTTTTGCAGCCTGTCACGCGCCAGCTTGGTTTGTCCCCCTTCTTCCCCTGCATAGTTGAGAAAAATGGACTGAATATAATTCGGTCGCGCGTTAACTGTCTTCCTTCTAATGAGACTATAGGCAATGTCTTGGACCAGTACTATGGTTGGCAAGTCGCGGACTAGTCAACCATGGCAAGATGGCCGAGCGGTCTATGGCGTGTGACTCAAGCGAAAGCTTGCCTGATAGCAGGTTTCTCATCCTCGTAAGAGGGCGTGGGTTCAAATCCCACTCTTGTCATCATTTTTGAAGATGGCTCTCTTGGCTTATCCTCAATTTTGATGTTGTCCGGGATCTACTCGACCAATTGCAAGTCAAGGTCGAACAAGAACAACGTGCATGAATCCACGAAGATAAGGTGTGCGTAAGATGAAGTCAGGATCGCCGTTAGGTTGTGAATCTCCACTTGAATTTGAACTCGTGCTCACCGACTCAAGTCTCCATGATTAAGTGACCACACGCTGATTTCACTTACCGTGATCCCAAAATCTAAAACTTAATTAGATACAGTGTGGTAGGCACAGTATATCCACTATTATCTACTACAACACGCCTGGCATGTCAGCAATGTTTGCGTGGTCAGTCTGGATGATCAAGTTTGCATGATCTCTGAATCAATCGATCCTTCTCGCCCGAAAGTATGCGAACTACCAGAGTTGTATGATCATTCCCAGTGTAACAGCCAGTCATGCTAGATCCTCAGTGAACTCATGCGAATGTGAATTTCATATATTTCGGTGTTTCCTACTGTCAGTAATGTACATCCTTCTTCCCATCGACATACAGGTGCAAGTAAATTTTATATACATGATGATATTAGCAAGGGTCTTGGCGGGCGCATCCGCAGTTCAACGCTCAACGCTGACCGTCTGCAAGAATATGTCAGACAAGACCAACAAGCAACATGTCTAAGCAGGTACTCACAAGCCTTGGTTTCGTACTTGCCAAGACCGACGATGATGTTTTGAGGCTCCTGGGCCTTACCAGAGAGGTAGTTCTCAATGATGGTCTTGGTGCCGCTTGCATAACGAGCCTGAGCATCGAGGGTGGTGCCAGAGTAATGAGGTACCATGCCGTTACCGCCGCCAAGGGTGTTCTTAGCCGTGCGCAAGACGTGGTCTTTGGGTGCGGGCTGGACGTTCCAAACATCACCAGCATAACCTGTTGCCATGTGAGCTCAACGTGCAGATATTAGGTGGCGGGGGTCACGAACCGTTCAGGTGACCACTTGCAAGGGCAGCAGCTACGGCGTCCTTGTCACAGATAGCACCGCGAGCGGTGTTAACGAGCCATGCACCTTTCTTGAAGTGTTTGAGAAGCTCGGCGTTGACGAGGCCGAGTGTACCCTCGTGCAGAGGGCAGTTGACGGTGATGACGTCGCACTGCGAGACAAAGTCCTTGAGGTCCTCGACGCGACGAGCGTTGACGGCCTTAGCAGCAGCTGTAATCGCATGAATCAAGCTGTATAAAACCGAAGATAGTGTGATACAAACCTTCAGGCAAGGGAGCGTAGTCGAAGTAGAGGAGCTCCTTGCAGTCGAAGGGCATCAGACGCTGGAGGACACGGTAGCCGATACGACCAGCACCAATGGTGCCAACGACCTTGCCCTCGAGATCGAAGGCATTGCGAGCAATGTCAGAGACCATCCAGTCTCCGCGCTCGATCATCTAAGAATGGCGAGCAATTAACAAAGGGAAACGCGCGCCAGTGAGTCATCATACCTCGTGTGCTGGAACAAAGTTCCTGACGAGGAGGAGGATAGACATCACGACATGCTCGGCGACGGAGACGACATTGGATCCTGAGACCTCTAGGACCTGAATACCATTTTTGACAGCGGCGTTGAGGTCGATGTGGTCAGAGCCAACACCAGCGGTGACACAGAGCTTAAGCTTCTTGGCCTATCAGAAGTATGAATGAACCGTTCATATCGATCGACGATAGCTCAACGATCATCATACCTTCGCGACCAAGTCAGCAGTGAGGTACCCAGGGTGGAATGGAGTCGTGATCAAGATCTCAGCCTAAGAAAGAGAGTAAGTACACGCGGATATATGTACAGTAGTTGGGCTTGGACGTACATCAGCGATGTGCTTCTGGAAGTCGCTGTCAGCGCCCTCTTTTGAGTCCGAAACCTACACAAATGAGTAGATTAGGTGACTGCGTAAGCGTGCCGACAGAAACTTCGACACATACGATGTACTCGTGGCCTTGGGACTCGAGCCACTTGCGGATCCCAAGCTATATGGAAAGCATGAGTAAGTCTGTCGAAGATAATCTAGAATTCTCAACGAGACGAACCTGGTTCTCCACAGTACCAAGGAGACGGGGCTCGCTCGTAGCAGCATTACCGCCCTTGTAGAGGATAGCTAAGATCTATAAGCGCAAGCGCGTCAGATCTTGTAATCGAAGACAGAAGGTTCATCAGTACCTTCATGACTGAGTTTATGAGGACTGAAGGAAGATGTGTAGTTGGGTGAGTGGAAGAAAGAATGAGTCCCTGTGTCGACGAAAGTCCAAGATCTTTATAGGGGGGAGTCCGGGGTGTGAGCGATCCTACTACAATCGGAAAACAAACAGTGTGGGGGCCTATCGTCTCCTACCGCTCTCTGTGTACATCATGGCCTTCCGGTTTGAGGGCTCCCTGATCCGTCAATTTAGCAAATTCCATCGGCGCCCTGATGATGATCCTGTATGCCCCCCCGGTCGTGCCCATTGACCAAAAATAACACACGGATCAGCATCCATCATGTCGTATATTCCGGAAGAAAGCGCGGTAGCCCACGGTAACTAGTAGGAGAATGGGATCGGAAGAAATCGGCACACTGCCAAGCGCCGGACGAGTTCGAGTTCAAATGGAGGGCGGCCGGCCGACGTGTTCAAACGGGACAACTCCCGAGTCAGGTGAACCTCATTCAGCCGGCCAATCCGGCTCCACTTCATACAAACTTAAAGAAGATGTGACAGTCTGACATAGCTCTCCTGGCTCTCCTGCTACCGGTACCCAAAAGTTATACATTCCCGTTGAGTCAGATCGACTCATTCTCACGTTTGATATATCATTTAAATCTTGGCATGCTGCACGCCGGTATCATGACAGACGGAGGATGTCCCTCCCATGACTCTTTCTTCACGTAGTCCGCCAGGCTGGCGCAACGACTCGCAGTAGTGGGTTGTTGTTGGCTTGAAGTTCTGATCGTTCCTGCAGGGTATCGTTCACAGGCGAGTCTGCAACGAAGTCGAGACCTAAATTAACTCCCTGGAACGTGACACAATTTCCATCGTTTACGCTGGTGCCTGTCGACAGTCACATGCGTCCTTGTGAAATCGAGACTGCGTGATTCATGCTGAGAGTTCGGCTCGGAGGTATCAATCGCGAGTTAGCAAGATTCATATTCATTGATGTATGTCTGTAGTGACAGACGGACGTGCCAATCGGCAGAATATTGAAGAGTAAAACTTTTCCTATGGTGAGCATACCATTATCATTTTGGGTATGAGAAGATGGCAGGTACTTCTCATTCGTCACAGTGCTACTTACTCTGGAGGATTTACTCGACATTCAATATCGCCTTCCCGAGTTATTCAAGAATACGGGGTGAAAACAATACGTCCGATAAGGCTTCTCACACTACTATTATTGGACTATGCATGTACAGCGAAGGGTATTGAGACAAAGGTAGGCTTTGATAGCGTTCGTTGTCATCTATTTTCAAGCAGGTAAAGCGATGATAGCATCAACAGCGCACATCGTATGTAGGTCCAGGGTGAGTGAGATGTGCCAGCCAGGAGACCCTTCGATGTGAGCGTGCGATGGAGGACGACAGTCAAATTCAAAAACCAACCACAAAGTCCAAAACATACACAAAACCCATTGGATGGAAGATGGTTGTTCTGTTCAAGTTGTGTTACCGGTGTCCCATCAGACGACTGGTGAGTCGCAGATATTGTCATGTGCTGATATATGATTATATATAGAAAAGGTTTTCGTTATATTGGAATATCAAGTCATATAAAGCCATGTATAACGTCGGAAAACTACCACAATCAACGTAAAGCACCCCGGGGAGACTCACGAGTTCTTTGATGCCAATGGTGGCCCGTGGGTGCAGACCAACTTGGAAGCGAAGGTGTGGAGTTGCACCTTATGTAATGGGCAACGACGCTCACGCGCCAAGTCCATCTTTCCTACATCATGCTCAGTTACTGCCATGTGCGACACAACTTAGTAATCGAGATTGTCGTTGGGTAAATACAGGTGCGTGTCAAGTAACTGTAGCCTTATGTATTGGATATATCGGGCATTTGAGGAACCACTACCGCTGGACGGCTATATGCGGAAGGGAGCACAGTATTCTCGCACATCTTGGGAATCCGTTTGCGTTTGACAAAGCCCTCCCTCCACTAACGTGGGAGTAGGGAATGTAGGCTGAGACACTTGGCACATGCATAACAAGTTGCTTGTTTCACCTTCAAATCGAAATGGAGCCCCAAACAGGATTCCTGTCTCTTGCTGAAGAACTCCTGTGTTACATTCTGAGCTTCCTTCCTTACCGAGATATTCTTCGGTGTACATCTGTGCGTCGCCATCATTCATGTTCTCGCTGTTCTAGAATCTAAATAGTTCTGATGATCCTCTTGCAGATATGTAGAACCCTTCGCCAGACGTACTTGTCCTTCTCCGAACTTCAATACATCGTTGAAACAAGTGGACAACAGTTGCTCGTTATCCCCAACACAGACGATAGCATACCTATTTCTGAGCGTCTGCAGCGTTTGAGAGACGAAGCTCACGCATGGTTCAAAGTTGACACCCACCCTTTCCTTAAACTTGTCCCCATAACATGGGCACCGCTATCGCGAGAAAACATTGTTGCTGGTGGGCATTTCTGCTCGTGGGACCCAATAGGAGATACGGCCATGATCCTTCCAGTACATCCAAAGCCCTCACAGCAGTCAATCCGGCGAAACTGGCTCCCAGGAACGTTGTGTTCGGTTCCACACTTACGCAACCTTGACGTATTTATGGACCCAGCACAAAACCTAATCGCTGTCGCTTATGCCGCTGATCACAGGACAGTCTACATTAACCTTGGAGCCCTGGATGGTGATGGTGTTCACCCTCAGGCTGCTGGAGAGAGACTGGTTCTGTCGGACAACTCGCGCTCTGCAACGGGAAATGCAAAGCTCAAAGGTTTTGGGAGGCATATCGCATTGTCGCGTCTCTCGAACGATGAAAATCAGAATTCGGTGTGGCAGCTGCAGATTTGGGACTGGAAATACTCGACAACATCCAGTGTGAGCTTTGGTTTGAAAGAGTTGAAAGAGTTGATGGTTGATTCTGAATTTAGAGCATCCTCAGCGGTGCAGTACCCGACGGATCCGGCCCAGTTGAATTTTGTTTCCTCGGGAACAATCGATTGCTGGTTATAGCCGATAACTTGAATCTCTATTCATGAGAACATGTCCCAGACACCGGAATTTCTGGCGTGTTTCCTGATACCCATCCCATCGATGCTACTACACTGCCTTCCTATGATAGATGATATTGGGTATGACTCACAGCTACATATGCAAGCCCAAGCGACGATGTGCACCTCAGACCCCACACATCGACTCATATGCCTTATTACGCGTTGTGCTCGAGATAATCTAACCTTGATCATTTCCACGAGGATTTTCTTCGACCTCGACGAAATGGCAGCAGCAATGCCGATACCATGGGAACATTGGGGCCCCTCAAATACTCGTATCTTTCAGCGACCATCTCGTTCCACAATCCACGGAAACCGAGTCTTGCAGAGACTCTATGTCGGCACGGGCAGCTCGCAGTTTATATTACAACTATTGGACTTTAGCCCGCTAGCTGTGACAAACGGGCGGGGTCTAGGACGAGTGGTGAAAGAGCCGTCCACGACATATGCCATTGTCGATAGATTTGGCACACGTGGAGAGAGCTTGACAACTTCCCTGCCTTACGTTCAAGTCGTATTTTCGGACAGAAAGTTCGATCGTGTTCATTCACAGTTGAGGGAGATGTGGATCGACAAGGATAGGATTTATATGCTCTCCAAATCACTGAGATATCCTAGGGACAGACTTGAGGTCATTGACGTCAAGCCTGACTTACGGAGCGCTGTGGTATCAACTGTTGATGATTAGCTAGGTACTTATGGAGATCATTGGTCGAGGATATCATCTTCATTTGACCAAGGCCTAAAAATCTGACTGGGAGACTATTTTTCAAGCATGTGTTGCCATAGAGTATAACTCTCGAGGCCAATCCCACATATGTCCAGACTACCACTTATAATCAATGCTTCCCTGTCGATGCCAAATTTCATCATCTGGTCGCGGAACTATTTCCTTGGTCCGACTTTTCACTCAAGCGAATACAGACGGTCGTCGTGCAATAGCAGAATGCTCTGCTGCTCTGCTCACAATACTTATCGGAACTCAGTGAATCATGGTCCTCCTATTATGTACCATTAATTTGGGACTGTCCAAGCAGTCAGCCTCATTTAAACGGGAAATTCCTTACCGCACACTTGGATGAGTTCAAGTTGTGCAGATATTCATACAAATAGCTTACCGATATTATGTAATTGTAGCCTGCCAGTAAGACACTTGGCACCGTTTTCCCTTATTTCACCTTCAAGTGTTACTAGCATAACGAAATGAAGCCCCAAACAGGATTTCTGGCTCTTGCTGAAGAACTCCTGTTTTACATTCTGAGTTTCCTTCCTTGCGGAGATATTCTCCGGTGTACATCTGTGGGTCGCCATCTTTCATGTTATCGTTGTTCTAGAAATCTAGATAGACTGCTGTTCTGACGATCAATCCTCTTGCAGGTATGTAGAACCCTTCGCCAGACGTACTTGTCCTCCTCCGAACTTCAGTACATCGTTGAAATAAGTGGACAACAGTTGCTCGTTATCCCCAACGCAGGCAATAGCATACCTATTTCTAAGCGTCTGCAGCTTTTGAGAGACAAAGCTCACGCATGGTTCAAGGTTGACACCCACCCTTTCAAAATGGTCCCCGTAACAAGGACACAGCTATCTCGAGAAAACATTGTTGCTGGTGGGCATTTCTGCTCGTGGGACCCACTAGGAGATACGGCCATGATCTTTCCAGCACTTCCAAAGCCCTCACAACAGTCAATCCGGCGAAACTGGCTCCCAGGAACGTTGTGTTCGGGTCCACACTTACGCAACCTTGACGTGTTTATGGACCCAGCACAAAACCTAATCGCTGTCGCTTATGCCGTTGATAACAAGACAGTCTATATTAACCTTGGAGCCCTGGATGGTGATGGTGTTCACCCTCAGGCTGCTGGAGAGAAACTGTTTCTGTTGCACGACTTATGCTATGAAACGACAATTGCTGAGCTCAAAGGTTTTGGGAGGCATATTGCATTGTCGCGCCACTCGGACGGTGCACATCCGACTTTGTTGGACGGGACGTGGCAGCTGCAGATTTGGGACTGGAAATACTCGACAACATCCAGTGTGAGCTTTGGTTTGAAAGAGTTGAAAGAGTTGACGGTTGATTCTAAATTTAGAGCATCCTCAGCGGTGCAGTAGGATCCTTCAGCCCAGCTAATTTTTGTTTCCTCGGGAACAATCGATTGCTGGTTATAACCGATAACTTGAATCTCTATTCAATCAAGAACATGTCCCAGACACCGGAATTGCTGGCGTGTTTCCTGATGCCCATCTTATTGGTGCTACAGTGCCATCCTATGATAGATGATATTGGGTATGGCTCACAGTTGCATATGCAAGCCCAAGCGACGATGTGCACTTCAGACCCCACACATCGACTCATATGCTTTACTACGCATTTTGCTCGAAATAGTCAAGTCTTCATCATTTCCACGAGGATTTTCTTCGACCTCGACGAAATGGCAGCAGCAATGCCGATACCATGGGAACATTGGGCCCCCTCAAATACTCGTATCTTTTGGCACCCATTTCATATCAAAATTCACATTCACGGAAACCGAGTTTTGCAGACACTCCCTGTCGGCACGCGCAACACGGAGTTTATATTACAACTATTGGACTTTAGCCCGCTAGCTGTGACAAACAGGCGGGGTCTAGGACGAGTGGTGAAAGAGCCGGCGTACATCTATGCTAATGGATTTCGCCAATGTGGAGAGAGCTTGACGACATCCCTGCCTTACGTCGAAGTCGTATTTTCGGAGAGAAAGTTTGGTGCTGATTCAGTGTTGAAGGACATGTGGATCGACAAGGATGGGATTTATATGCTCTCCGCATCAGGCTTTATTGACAGACTTGAGGTCATTGACGTCCAGTCCGACTTACGGAGCGGTGTGGTATCAACTAGTTGATGATTATCTAGGTACTTATGGAGATCATTGGTGGTCGAGGATACCATCTTCATTCGACCAAGGCCTAAAACACTAAGTCCTTCTTTGTTGTTATATTTTTTTCGATTTGCACCAGTAGTGCTGCCGCGGTCCGGTCCAGAACCACGGTTCGAACCGGACTTTTGGTCCGGTTCTCTGTGGTTCGGTCCATGGTTCCCTCACCAGCCAGAACCGGACCGGAAAGCGGTTCTGGGTTCTGGACCTTCACTAGTGGTCCGGTTCTGGTTCGACTTTCCCGAACCTTCCCGAACCGTTCCTTGACCTTCGAATTCCCTCGACTTCGACACCAACCACGACGACGTCGGTGTCCATGTCGACATCAAAACACCTGTCTTCGAGATTTGCATTATTTGTTAATCAGGCTACTGTTAGCCTTTTTGAAGGTAAGTACTAATCAATTTATTCTCAAGACTCTGACATATGTTTACCTATATCACAGATATCTACTTGTTCTAGTCTATATGCTTCCTGGATAGTCATGATCCTCCACCGGTTCTCAACTCTAACAGATCTCCTTGGATATTGTCGCTCTGTGGTGTTAGGCTATGTGCCATGCATAAAACGGGGTGCCGACCAAAAAACTGTGAGTTATTTGCCTGACGATGTCTGAAGACTGCTGTGCTCTGAACGCTGACGGCACCCTCAAGGATGCTTCTGAAATTACCTTTTTTAATGATCCTGACGATAAAGTACCATTGCCCCAGGTCGCATCTTCTGCCCAGCCATCCTCTTCCACTACATCCGCAAAGGACGCCTTCTCCGTTCTGCTCAAGGCTGGATGCACCCCAGCAACAGTTGCAGCTGGATCTAGGCGCTCTGGCCGGCCCTCAAAACCATCGGCTCGTATTTGCGATGCTGACAATGCCTGCGGTCTGTCTTCGTCAACTAACCGAAGGAAACGTGCTTTATCTAGTGCTACGGATCATCCAGCCCCCAAGAAAACTGCCATGCGAATCTTATCCCCTCTTGACTCCGAAGATGAAGACATACCCTCTACACCTGATCTGGGAGAGTCGTCTGCTGACGAGCTGATCCCCCAACCAGAGGACGACGATGAAGTTGATGAATCTAAATCCCCCTCAAATTCATTGTTCCCCGCTTATATTCTTGATTAGTTACATTCGCTGCAGTACCCAACACTAGCTCGTGTTGCGCGTGATTACCTGCCCATTCAAGGCAGTTCCATTCCCTCTGAACTGCGCTTTCTCCAGCGCGGGCATCACATCAACTCTGCGCCGCAACGCACTCGCATCATCCACTTTCTCCGCGCTACAATTGATGAAGGCAGCCTATAAGAATGGACATGTGTCAGCAGCAGTAGAGGCAGAAGGGTATGCAGTTGGTATGCAGTTAGACTAGCTACCCAATGTCATGTAGATGTCTTGTGAATGTTTTTTCCGTTGCTTGAAAAATTTTCGGTTCGGTTCGCGTTCGGACCAGACAAGAACCGGACCAGGACCATTGAGAACCGTTCTCAATGGTCTGGTTCTGGGTTCGACAATTTTAAAGAACCGAACCATGGTTCGGTTCTTGGTTCTCGTCAAGGACCCTCTGAACCGGACCGAACCGGACCACGGCAGCACTATGCACCAGTGCCATGATATCTGCAAACAGCTGTAAATGAGCTCCGGAGTTGCGGCAGGTGGACAACTTCCTACCTGACACGCACACGAACCTCATTCAACTGACTCCACTTCACACAAAAAACTTGAAGACGTGACACCCTGACACAGCTCACCTAGCTCACCTGCCACCGGTACCCAAAAGCTGTCCCCTTTGTGACTTTGTTGAAGACATCAAGTGTAGTACGATAATTCAACGACAATTAATGGATGGGACAGTATAGAGGGAATAAGCTAACATCATGTGAAGAGTATGATCTGGTACGGGCACGATAAAATATAGCGCTTGCAGTCTCTTTTCCCGTGTTGTTGGGTTCTGTGCTCAAGACGTATTTTCCCGTCATTCCGGACTGAGACAGCTGTCCGAGTCTGCAAGCCGGAGGAATACTGAACCGCATCGTTCGAGAATGGTAAGTATTCTATGATCATCGAACTGAATTCGATGCTCAAGGCCATCACAGAAATCACGGACGTCTTGATATGTGTGAGCAGCCTGTTCCTCCCTAGAATGTCCTGGTATTGAGCTGCTGACGGAAAGTGTCACAACGTCTTCTTCCATACCGATGATCGCCGCCGACTATCCGATTGAGTCTTCCCCTTGTTCACTGTCTGTTCATTCATACCTATTCCAATACATAAAGTGCATTGCTGTAGTGACATGTGGCGCAACATGTGTTGAAGACTCGGCGTGCCTTTATTTCTCTGCACTTTATAGCATACAGCCCGAAGGGCTACTTCAAGGGTACGAAACTGGAAAGCGCAGAAGTGCTGGATGGATCGCTCTATCTCAAAGCCGCGAGATCACAAAATTTGACGGTCTTCTTTCTGTGGAACATAGCGCAAGCGCCGGACTCCATTGTACTCTAGATCTAAGAATATAAATTTCAACATCAAGATTCTTGGAAGAACTTCTTAGGAACTCGGAGTAAGCATCATGATTGATGTAGTAGATAGCGGAGTTCCTTTCACTATACAAAAACATGAAGATTGACGCGCTGCAATCGATTTGAATGACAGAGCACTAGAGTATAGAATAGAATCTACTATAGATGGATCTGGATCCGGACTGAATAACAAATAAGTCAGGGTCACGTGCGCGTGTTGATGGGAACGCGTCCTTGGAATCGAAATTCTGAATTGTACGGTTTACAAATTACAACGGCCACATCAATC
>NW_024541640.1:0-17604 GCF_016758755.1 Suillus discolor
GGACATCGACATCTCAAGTATTGCTTTGGAATTGTGCAGAGTGAATTATCTCGTGCTAGATGAGGCTGATCGAATGTTGGATAAGGGATTCGAAAATGATATCACGAAAATTATTTCATACACTATTCAAGGGGAGGGGCGCCAGACCATGATGTGTAAGCACTTCCTCCGTTCTATTTCGCGCTTCCACTCATTATTGATTCCAATTTCAGTCAGTGCAACATGGCCTGAAGCAGTTCGTCGGTTGGCAAGTTCTTTCCAGCACAATCCTGTTCGAGTTACAGTTGGAAGTGATGATCTCACAGCAAACAGTCGCGTTGAGCAAGTTGTTGAAGTGTTTGATGACCCCCGTGAAAAAGAGTCTGTGTCTCTCGGTCTTTCTGTTAATCTTTTCTCACTATTCGGTAGCAATCGGCTTCTTAAACGCCTCAAAGATTTGTCACATAAAAAAACATCACGCAAAGGCTCTGATGAGGCGCGCATCCTGATTTTTGCGCTCTACAAGAAAGAGGCAACACGTATTGAGCAATCGCTGAGGCGCGCAGGTTACGACGTCGGTGCGTTACATGGAGACATGTCACAAACTGCACGCATGGACGCTCTCGAAAAATTCAAGACCGGGGAAACGGGTTTACTGGTGGCCACGGATGTTGCTGCACGAGGGTTAGATATTCCCAATGTTGGAGCCGTGATAAATTACACCTTTCCGTTGACACTTGAAGATTACATCCACCGAATCGGACGTACGGGTACGTATCGATTCAATCGATTCTGCAGAGTCTGACGAGCCCAACCCACTCAGGTCGTGGTGGACGCTCCGGTAAATCTATTACCTTTTTCACCGGAGAAAATCACGAGCGAGCATTGGCCGGCGAGCTCGCACGCGTACTTCGCGAAGGCGGGTTTGATGCGCAGGCAGACAATCTGAAACAGTTCCCGATGACAATCAAGAAGAAGGGGCATGCGGCATATGGGGCTTTCTTCAGAGATGATATAACTGCTGCGCCCACGAAGATAGTGTTTTAGTAGTGTTGGGAAGGGCAACTGGTTGTTTTTCATGGGAATGTCCATCTAGTTTTTACATAATGCAAGGCAACTGTGCAGCAACTGTGCATGTCGATTTCCGAGCTTCGACAAATCTGATAAGCAGCGAGCGGCAACTCCACTAGTCACTTCGGCAACAAATTCTGAATTGTGACGCGTGTTTCATCATCATCGTTTTTGCGGCCAGGCTATCATCTCCGAGCCAAACGCAACAAATCAGGGACACAGCAAGGCCCATAGTAAAATCGTTCTCAGTCAGCGTCTAATCTTTCGTGCCAATCGACCATGATGGGCCTTTTCAGCCAGGCTGGATCCCATATCAAGAGGGCACGCGGTCTCTCCGTGGATGATAGGGCGCCAGAAGACACAGAACCTGATGATACTTCAATCCTGTCCGTCATTCTTCTTTTACTTACTCATTCTTACATATACCCATGATCGTCTCCGATACTGATTCTGCTTGTAGAGACGAGAATGAGGGATCCGTCATTCTTTCGCTGATATCCCAGCTCAGGTGCGTGCTGTGTGCTACGTGTCAAGGCTTCGGTTCTGACACCCAGACAAGAGTTGGGATGGACCTGTCTAAAGTGACCTTTCCTACGTTTGTGCTTGAGCCCCGAAGTATGCTCGAACGCATCACGGACTTCATGTCGCACCCGGATCTCATATTCGGGCGAGTACACTGTTACCTTTCCCGATCTCAGGCATAACCCCCTGCCCAGTGCTGAAAATTGCGACGATCCAGAAGAGCGATTTACTCGCATCCTTCAGTACTACCTCGCTGGTTGGCATATCAAGCCCAAGGGCGTAAAGAAACCGTAAGTCTCCGTCCATTTTGCATCAGCAGCCCTTGGTTAGCGAGCGCAGATACAATCCCGTTCTTGGAGAGTTCTTTCGTTGTAGATATGACTACCCGAATGATACACAAGGTTTCTTTGTCGCTGAGCAAGGTATGTCGCTCGTGTAGCCGACGAATGCATGCTGGCGCTCACCAGTCCATTCTTCAGTATCACACCACCCACCTATCTCCGCATTCTTCTACATCTCCCCTGCAAATCGCGTCTGCATCGTCGGGGAGCTCAGACCCAAATCTAAATTCCTTGGTAATAGCGTCTCCACCACCATGGAGGGTGAGAACAGAATCACGCTTATGGGCGTTCCAGACGATGGCGGTGTGTAGTTCCAGGCTATTATGCATAGACATGCCGTTACTGACTGTACATGGCAGAGTACGTAGTAACGATGCCTAATATGTATGCAAGGGGGATTCTATTCGGCAAGATGGTACTAGAGCTAGGCGACACGTGTGTAGTGAAGAACCAGAAGAATAGACTCTTCTGTGATTTAGAGTTCAAAACAAAGGTCACTGCGCGGCTTTCTGGATGATTGTTGTCTAACACTATCTCAGGGCTTCTTCTCTGGGACATACAACGCAATAGCCGGACGTGTACGTCGAGGAAACTCAGACACAGGCGAGGTGTCAGGGCGGTGGAGTCATGTCATGGAATTTAAGAGCATCAAGGTCTGCCAAAGAACTGTCTTCTCAGTAGCAGCTTCCTGATTTAATTTCAGAGTGGGAGCAAACGCGTACTATTTGATGCTGCGAAAGATGGACAAAACATAGCACCGAAATATGTACCGGACATAGAACAACAAGAACCATACGAATCACGACGGTGAACGTGTTTTAATTGACTGATTGGATATGTGCTGATGATGGTACCCGGATCTACAGCCTATGGAAAGACCTTACGCAGGCTATCGAGGAGAGGAATATGGAACGTGCCACAGAAGCTAAGAGCGCAGTGGAAGATGCCCAACGCGAATTGCGCCGCAAACGAGAGGAGAGCGGCGAGAAATTTGTTCCTCGCTACTTCGAGAGACACGACGGACGGTGGGAGCCTAAACTCAAGTAATGCCATCTTGCACGCTTCTGCATGACCTCTGCTGATGCCTCTCATAGGATCCCTCGAGATGATTCTTCTGAAGCTATAGATGCAGTGCAAACCTGGATATGGCCTCCCAAGGGTGAATCGCGTTGACCTGTTATATACCTTTTCATTTTGACGTTTATCTGCTTTTGCTTTGTTTGTGTCTCACATCACATTTACATCTTATCCCACGCAGTTGTAACATAATGCGCATCCGTTGGATTGTACTATCGTTGGGCCAGAGTTGCAAAATTGTAGAGAGTTGCAAAACGCTTCATAGCTCATGCAACAACACAGATTCATAGCATTGTATTTTTTATTAAAAAAAATAAGTATGAGGAACATGTACGTGTACGGCTTCAAGCAAGTCCATCACTCGAAGTCACCTGCTTCACATAGAATAGTCAGGGGAAGACAAAGTTTCTAACAAAATTTGTTTTTTCACATACACTTTATACCTACCCTTATACCTTCTGAGCATTTTTCCGATGAAAATAGAGCAGAGTTGTGGTTGTTATTGACAATGCAATTACTAGTGTCAAAGAATGCTCAAGCGTGATGACAGGTTGGAACGGACGGATGAGGTCGGACGGTCGGATATCCCAGGATCGAGATGTCCTCCCGTGCGTACCGTTTGAGTCCAGGGTTCAGATTAGCGGTTCTCAAAGTTGACTTCGTAGAATTTTGGAAGGTCAGAAATTTGCGCGTTGCCGGTAGTATTGAAGCTCCGACGCTGACAAACAAACCCTAAGCTTTCAAGCTGTACCATCTGCTATAGCGTTCTGCAGCTCCATCAATATGCCCCGTGAATCAGATCGAAAGAAGCTGCTTCGCAGCCTCAAACAAACCAGAAATGACCTTACCATCGCGCGATATATGGAACTAATCGAGTTTATGATAGATCAGCTACTAGATGAAGACGACGATGAAGACGATGATAAGGAATCTGACGACGCTGTCGATGGCCATAGTGGCTCGGATATTAGTATACGGTCCGCATCACCAACATGGCCAACGTCCCCAGTGTCCCCCACGTCGTCGATCGCGTCTGCCTTGTCAAACAACTCTCTGACGTCACTCTCCACAGCGTACTCCGAATTCCTATCGCGCGATATCCCAGATATGTGCGAACGAGTCTTTACTCAGTTTGCCGATGCAATCACTGCACTGCATGACGAGGTAGAGAAATGTCGAGTCCTTGATGTCCGTCCGTCTCTAAGTCGCGCGCCTCAGCTACACTTGCTGGAGGAGTGGGCTCTATTCTCACCTGAAAAATTCCGTCGCAAGCTCCGTGTTGACGCGGACGTGTTTGATGAACTTACGAAGTTGATTCAAGGACATGCCATCTTCTACAACAATTCGAATAACCCCCAGCTCCCTGTCCCAATACAGCTCGCCATTTTTCTCAACGGCGCTGGCCATTATGGCAATGCCGCAACCACTGAAGACATCTCTGACTGGGCTGGAGTGTCCGTGGGGACCGTCTACAACTGCTACAAACGGGTGATGATCGCAATCCTTCAACTTCATGACCGGGCCATTCATTTTGATCCGCTTGATCACGAGGATCAAATTGAGCGAGAGCGGGCGAAAACTTACGTCGAAAGTAAGACGTGTCATGAATGGCGTGGAGGCTTTCTTTCTGTAGATGGGACTCCGTCCCCCTTACACGAGAAGCCAGGTTGGCATGGGGAGGGTTTCTTCGACAAGAACTCAGACTATTCTCTAACAGCGCAGGTAAGTGTCGGTTCGATGTGCAGCGTGGTGACTTACCATCAAAAAGGTTGTTATATTCCCTCATAATCTTCGTATCGTGGACTATGTCATTGGCGTACCTGGAAGTCTCCACGACTCAAACGTATTTGCGCGGACAAGAGTTTCCCGGGATCCCGAGTCGTTTTTCGGTGCAGGAGAGTGGCTGTGGGCAGATTCGGCGTACTGCTGCGCGAACCTGGTGTGTGCCGCCGTATAAACGGCCAGTGGGAGGGAGTTTGACGCTGGACCAAAAGACGTTCAACTATAACCTATCAACAGTGAGTATGAATGGCAATATACATTCATAGTACTTACCCAACGTCTAGGTCCGTGTTCGTTCAGAGCATTTTTTCGGCTCTATCAAGGGCCGGTTCCAATCACTGCGGGAGCTTCGCATCCCAATCCAAAGTCAGAAGGACCTCGACTATGCAAACATGTGGATCCGTTCGTGCTTTGTTCTGCACAATCTAATCGTCGAAATCGAAGAAAAAACACACCATGAAGACACGAACATCTGTTTCTATCAGCAAACTCGGAGGTTGAGGCGGGCTGATGGTGACGCAGGAGAGGATGATCAGCAAGGGGGTGGTGCAGTAGGTGATCAGACTTACATTGGAACTGCAGGGCAGGATTTTCGCAACGTGTTAAAGGCGCGGTTGCTTTCCTCATTGGAGCGAATCGCAACACATTAAAGATGTGTTTGTCAAGTAGAAGTTCTTCGTCCTCCTTAGCACCTAACCTTTGTCAAGTAGAAGTTCTTCGTCCTCTTTAGTACCCAACGAGGGAAATTTGCGCTTGAGCTCAAAGCGCTTATCCCAAACCTGTAGTGTTTGCTGTGTGTAGTCACGCTTGAGATCGAGTACAAAATGGCATGCATTTCCGAGTCCTAAAAACGAGTCGCATGATGACACAGTACAGACCTACTTCAGTTTTGATCAGAACCACGCTCCATAGCAATACGACGAATCCGAGCCTCCTCCTCTTCTCGACGTGCACGAGATAGCTCAAGCTCGAGTCTTGCAAACTCGATTTGTTGAGTCATCCTCTCCTGCTGGTGGAGATGGTCTTGTTCCGCAAGACGCATCACATGCTCCCGCTCATCACGAGCACTGCGGGCCTTGAGATCACGAGCCCAAATGTCGCCCTGAAGTTTCATACGTTTGTAGCTTTCGTGCTCGACACGATTCTCACGTTTGCTCTCAAGGTGCTTCATTAGAGAGTCTGCCGTTTGGGACATTTTTTCTGCAGCGGCAGAGGTCTGGTCAAGAGCACTGCCGCCAGGGCGTTTGCGTGATGAAGAGGGGGGACGACTAAACTGAGGTGATGCACTTCGAGTAGGTGGACAAGACCGTTTTGTAGCAAGAGAAGGTGAACTTTCACGACTTCCCTTAAGCGAGCTGACACGGAGAGACCGCAGTGCTCGGCTGGCACCAATATCCGAGTCTTCTGAGTCGATAGGCGTAGACTGATAGCTAGGTGAAGATTCCCTAAAATCGGAAAAAACAGACAATGGATTATCGGGGGCACTGCGATTGGGTACTGGCGAGCGCTCAGGAGAGTTCAACGATACCACTCCAAGTGCGTCAGAAGTTGAGATGGGAGGGAGCTGAGATCGTTGGAACCAGTGTGGCAATGGAGGCAGTGAGAATGAGTCAGGTGTGTTGCTAGGACCACGGTCCAAAGGTACAAGCGATGATGATGCTGATGATTGTGATTCTATGCGGGGGGGCTGGTCGACTATCATTTCATCTGCCACATCGACAACGGCACCATCGTCCACACTGCGAGTATCGACCTCGACTATGTCTCCATCATCATCCGTGCGAGCATCGTCGTCAACTGTAGCCGGTGGTTGTGGGTGCTTGGAAATATTGAAATGTTCCAATGCAGCAGACGCAAAATCTTGCCCTGCATCCGCAGTAGAGAAGGCATGATTGAAGGCTGGATTTGTCCGCCACCAGCCATGAAGCTCAGGCCACCAGGGAAATTTTTCGAGCTTTGTATCTGACGGAGACATGGTTCAGACAGGCGCAGATCAACAGCAGCTGAAACTTACCGATCAAAGACTTGATCTTTGGATCTTCTTGCAGCTCCGCATATGTCTTTCCTGCTCCCGACTGTTTGAGGTCCTTGTTAAATTCGTTGTATTTTTTCCTCAGTCTGAGACATCTGATCAGTGATTCCAGTGGGAAGATGGATGACGCAGGAACTAGATACTTACGTGCCGAAACGGGTTGAAACTGGTTTTATGAATGCCTTGGGGTCCTCCTTGAAGAGTCGTTGAACCTCCAGATCCTCATCGTTCGAAAATACAGCTTGTGCGACCTGTGAATACACAACATCTCTCGAAGTACCACTCTGCTTCTTCTTCCGACCTTGCTCCTTGGCATCCTTTACAGAATCAGAGAAAAGCTTGATGCGTGCGTCTTCATTTTCCTTGCACCAGGCAAGTAGGCGTTCAGTACGAGCACTACGGACCCCCTCCCAATGGATAGTACACTTCTTTGAGGTGTCCGTACCAGCAGATGTATTGGTTCGACCTCTTTGATTGGATCGTGACATGATCCAGGATATTCCTACTGACAGCGATTAAGAATCAGATTAAAGCTTTAGCAGCGTCGACACCAGCAGCAACGATGTTGAGCACGCTGGCAGGGCAGGTCGGAGTTCAAAACCTGCCGTATCGGCAGCATCCGAATTCACCATGATTTTTTTCAAGGTTCGACTTTGAGAACCGCTATTTACAAAATCGATGCTGTGACATAGTGTGACATCTACGCCAACCCGCTCATGGGAATCTATTGTTTCTTAACATCTTGCATCGGCATCCCTTTGGCAGCATCTTTTAAATACCTTTCGTTCTTCTGTCAACTAGAGCTTTCCTATGACACACGTAGCTATAATTCCATGTAATTATTTCGTCTTAATGTGTGGTAGTTATTGAGATATGAAAATGAGGTCCTCAGATTTTGACGATAATACCTGTAGCAAAAATTGAAGGGTATATATATACGCCGATGGATCCAATGAGTACCAGATGTGAAAATGAATGAGTATATAGAAAAGGAAATGCGGCAAAACTATGGCTAAAAAGCAAGGCTATCGGTTAGATCAGGATATCATGAGGTTGAACAAGTGCGGATTGTATCGAACGAGTTACGAGTACCAGCCATCGTCATCCGGTACGATTGAAACTATACTTGGTGTCGGGGATGCGACTGACCGCGAAGAGCATTGAGAAGTGAACGAGACCACAGATTGAGGTCGATATGATCCGATGGGTCGCCTGGGCTTGGGAGTGGCAGGTACTGCTGCAGAACCAAGTTGGGGAAATCTACGGGGCGCATGCATTGAATCCCGAACGGACGGAGATGATTCGGGAGGAGTATCACTACGAGGTCGGTGAGAGCCATTCATCTGCGCGACTGGTGTACTTGATCTGTCCCCAGAAAAGACAGTACTTGAACGCGAATCAGGACGAGAGGGTAAATCTGTATGCTCAATTTTGATATACGAGGACATTATGGATGGGGTTGGAGTCGCCTTGGCCTTCGAAAGGTCAGTCTCAAGTCGAGCGACTTGAGCTTCAAAATTTGCAACCTGATCGCGTAACTTTTGCTCTCGGTCCTGCAGGTCAGACATCAATCAGGATGTAGCGCGCGGGACTACTGTAATTCCCACCTTAACCAAGCGGTCCTCTGCTTCCTTTTCTTCCAGTTGAAGCTTTGCAAAGGAATAATCCGCATCAAGTTGAGCATGAGCTTGCTCCACCTCGTCAAGCCTAGTACGTGTCATCTCCAAGTTATTTTCATACTCTTTCGCGCGATTCTCCCACTCAGAGGACCGCTGTTGGGCTTGGGTCAGGTTCTGTCTGGCGGCGATTGCCGTCCGTTCAGCGTTGGAAATTTTGTGTTCTTGGTCCCTGAAGCGCTTTTGAAGCGCTGCGTGCTCGCTTTCGAGAATACGACTCGTGCGTCGGAGTTCCGTAAGTTCCTCATTGCCAGACTGGCTCATAAGGGTAGTGAGCGTGCCAATTTGCTCACTTGCGCGATGGAGTTCGTCCCAATGGCTCTGTTGTGAAAGTAGATGCTCGTGCTCTTTCTGGAGGAGTTGAAGAGTATGCACAGCTAAGGCCTTCTCTTGTGTTACAAACTTCATTGATGCATCCAATTCCCCGACCTGCCGTTCCATCAGACGGCGAACGATGCCAACAAAAAGAGTGATGTACCTTGGAATTGAGGCTGGCTTGCTCAGCCAATGCCTCCTTGTTCGCCTTCTCCAATTCGCTGATGCGCTCCTGATTGGCATGTGTTGCAACATCTGAAGTTTTGAGGCGTGCAAGGCTTTGGGAAAGTGCTCCCTCTAGTTCAGAATTCCGAGACCCGATGGCAGCAATATCTGTACTCTGGGTTTTGATAGTACCCTGGAGTTCTTCAACCTGAGTACGGAGCCTATCTCTCTCAGACTCAACATCCTTGAGGCGTTCGGCGAGGTTGTCTCTCTCTACACGAACCTGGCCATGGGCTCCACGGGCCTTCGCTAGCTGTACCTGATGGTCAGCATTTGCTGCCTTGAGTTTACGAATCTCTTCCTGGTCTCTTTTTGAAGCGTCTCTAGAGACTGCGAACTCAGCATGAGCGGTTTGAAGGACGCTGACAGCTACATGTAACGCCTCAGGTAGCGCATTCATGCGTTCAGAGAGATCCTCGCGAAGGGACTTGTGCATCGAGAGGAGCTTGTCGTTTTGTGTCGAAGAGGGCAGATGAGTGCTAGCTAGGGAGTTGATGGCAACCTCCAACCGGTCAATAGCCGATATGACTTCTTCATTGCTCTGCGACGATGCTTGAACTTGCAGCTCTTGACTACTTAACTGTACAGCGCACTTGATATCATCAAGTTGAGCAGGGAAGCCGACGACAACGGCGTGGAGATCAGTGTGTTTTGAGGCAATTTCGTCGCTCTTTTGCATTATGAGTTGCTGAGTCTCACTTAGCGCATCTAGTTTGGGAACCACATTATTGATGGAGTGCAGCAGGCCAGAGACTCCCTCTGTGACTTTGCCTGAAACAACTTCGACGTTGAAGGCCTTGTCGCGAATAGCAAGACGAGAGTCCAGACGCTCCACCACTAGATCAGCCACTTGTTCTTTGATTTCATGCGCGTCGATGGGGGCAATGATACGGCGAACTTCAGCAGTGATTTTGGCGATCACCTCATTCGTATCCAGCGTCACCTTGGGCAGCAGGGGTATGATGCTGTCCACGATCAACCCGGCGGTCTCCCGCTTGTCAGCTGCGAGGTCAATTAACTGTTCGATGTTTGGCTTGACGGCTTGACTGAGCTGAGTGGTGAGGGCATTATAGTCAACAGCTTCAGGTTGCAAGGCCTTGAAGGTGGGTGCCAGAGCAGCCATGAGATCACTAATCAAGGATAGCCGTTCAGGCTTGTCTGCGAAAGGACCAGAGTGTTTATCGATTTGTGACGACAGCTGTCCAATGTTGTCAAGAATGACCTGCGTGTTCTTCTTCGACAGTTCCACAGCGGCAACAACATCTGTTGATGATCCCGTGGCTCCAGCTTGCTCGAGGTGTTTCACAAGCTCACGCAACTCTGTCTGTATCAACAGCAGACCCTCTGCTTGACCTCGTTGTACCACATCGCGGATGACCGCAAGGTCGAGTTCGCCACGAGCGTCCATCTGACTGTCGTCGAGACCACGAGCAGCAGACTCCTGCAGCTGGGTACGGAACAAGCCGACAACCTCCGTGATCATATCCTCTATGGCAGGGCTGATGGACGGTCCACTTGTCGATATTTTGGCCTGGGCGAGCTCAGCGCTGAGCGCTTGGAATTTCTGGGTCAATGATACTTCAATCTTATCCTCTAAAGCTTGCGCCTCGAGACGCTTCGTGAGGTTGAGGGCCGGAATAGAAACATTTGAAAGCTCCGAGGTGTGAGAGTTGTGAGCACTATGCAATGCAGGCAACGAAGAGCGACGCTTGATAGCAGGCGTAAATATGTCAGGAGACTCGAAGGGTTGTCGTTGAAGTCCAGGGTCAGTGACAAGCCCCGATTGCGAACGCTGCTGTAACATCGAGATGGCGGGCGTTGCAAGATCGTCAAGAGATGGCCGTTGCGAGTGCTCGAATATCTCGCGGGAACTCAGCCGAGAGCGCACAGTACGGCGAGTCTTCTCATCACCCACCAGAGCTTTGAAGACACCAGCAGGCAATGTATTACTGGGGGTGGGATTCTTGAAATCTAAAGGGATAGGCGCGCGTTTCAGCCTGGTAGGCGCAATCGATGGGAACGTGCTTGGAATGCCAAGAAAGTCATCGTTCTGGGGTGATTCGAAGTTGCCGGTTGTCTGTGCGTGTCCAGGTATCTCGATCTCCTGCACTCCATCCTCGTCAGGCAAGGCGAGAGTAGAGAATCCAGAAAACGTGAGAGGTTGCAGCGGCCCAGTACTTGTATTAAAATCTCTGGATCCCAACGTCCATGGCGATGTAGGAGCAGAACGACGACTGCGCGGAGTCTCGCCAAGTGCAGGGAATCTAAATGAGGCCATATTCTCCTTGCCACTGCCATCCCCATCCTCATCAAACGATGAGCGGGATCCACGACGCTGCCTTTTCTCTCGTCCTTGTTGAGCACGTACCGGGGGGATCGGCAGAGGCCGCGAAGGCTCAGGTGAGGGGAAAGCCATACGAGGCACCCCAGGTGGCGGACGGAATGTGAACCCTGTGGGCTTGAACTCTTGTGCAGCCGCATTGAGTGGCTTTCCGAGGGATGGAATACGTGTATGGCTAAGAGTAGGAACTTGCACCGGTGCCATCTCGAGGGACCATGAACCAGACTGCCTGGCTGAACCAAACACGAAAGGCTTCGCGTGTGGATTGAGCGCCCCAGACGAAGATGGCTGTGGGATGGGGGCCGGTCCTTCGTCGTGGACGTCAAGTTGCTCAGAGATATTGCGCGAGTGAGCGAGGGCGGGATCATGCACTGAGTATTGTCCTGATTGTCCACGGGAGTGGGGGACAGGGGGGAGAGGTCGCCTTCCAGTTGTGGATGCCGATAACGGTCTAACTGGGAAATCTGCCGGATCCACGCCGAGGAATGCCGTATGCAGGTCTACTCGGTGATCCTCCTCGCTTGGATTCGAGACAATATCGTAGTCACCACGTAAAGACATGCCCAGTCCGCCACCCGGGGGAACAGGAAAGTTGGGGAGACGTCTGGGTTTCTCAGCTTCATGTTTCCTTTGGCGCAAAATACGGCGTTGCACCCGATTTTGACGAGCCCGCTCTTCGTCTGAGGGATTAGACCACTCGCCAATGCTCTCCTTCAAGTTTGTCAAACTTGTGGGTAAATAGCGCAGAAATCGTAACACATACCTCGTCGTCTGATTGCTCCTTATCTGCATGCATGTCCTCCGATCCCGTCCACTCTCCGACCGCCTCTTTGTCAAGGTCATCAATACCTGGGTTGTCAGCCGGACTCCGGATGGGCGCCAACTTGGCCTCAGACATAGCACCTTCCGTGACACCACCGACCGACCGCAACGATAGCGCAGCCGATAATCGTGACACGTGTCTTGAATGCAATCTGCTCAGCGCAACTGTCGTCGCATCTCTCCCTGAATCTTGACCATCAAGTCCTTCGATATCAATTACAGCATTGTCGTCTGTGTCAGCGGGTATTTCTTCCTCTGGAGGCTCTTCCTCTTCCGGGATGTCAAGGCCAAACCCGCGTATGAAATCAGGACGACTGCTTCCGCGAGAGATACCGGGAGGAATAAGAGATGGGACAGAAACTGGAACACGGCCTTGTGGAGCATGAATACCTTCGATAGGAACCGGGAATGGCTCGGTAGATAAGTTTGTTTCGATGCTATCGGAACCGAGGATTGCGTTCGGCCCAAAAGGATTGAATGATGCGCTTGGAATGTAGAAATTTTCGTGGAGCGGAGGATGTGCAAGAGACAGACTATGGCCATGCCTATTTTGGAATCGAGGAGGAAGTTGATGTGGAGAGGGAGATAAATTGAATTGTGGCTGAGGTGAATGTGACAGAGAATTCAGTGAAGATGCAGTCTGTGACTGCTGCAATTTATTCAACTTGAAGTGCAACAGGGATGGGTCGGCAGGAGATGAAATCTTAGACACGTCAAGACACGCCGTAAGGAAAATTGATATGTGAGAAACATACTGATGATGCGCGCGCATGGGGAGCATGGATAGGAAGGGTACCCCCCGAACCTCTCTCTACACCCAACCTCTCAAGCTTCTGTTCGATAACATTCAGCTTTATAGCGTCCCACGCAGCCTGTGGAAGTGTCAAACGCTGTGTTGGAGAAGCTAAGAGGCTTGCGCACCTTGCCGGGAAGAAACACGTCCACCGTATCAGGGATGTCTTGCCGCCATGAATCTGGTGGATAGAGCTCAATTGAGGTTATCTCAGGCGCAATAACCTCTGGCTCTTCCGCGTTCGTTGCAACTACCGGCGTTCGTGCCCATGGTGGACGCGTTGACAATTCTGCGACATCACCGGGGATTGTCTCCACCGGTATATTTACGACAACCTTCTTCCCCTTTGGGGCTGGAGTGGGTGCAGCATGTGGAGGAGGCAAAGGGCTGTGTTTACGCCCTGGTCCTCCGAGAGGTGCTTTTGGCGGCCCACCTATGCTAACACTCGGAGTTCTTCTATTTCGAGGAATAAATGGTTGTCCAAATGGCGGGCCCATCTGCGGCGGAAAAGCAGAACCCAAGGGAGTCATGGGAATGGCACTCGGAGGTGGATAACCGGGAAAATGAGATATGCTTGCATGCCCTTGATGATTCGCGTAGGTGGGACGAGCGGGAGCAGGAGGTGGTTGATGAGAAAAAAAGGATTGCATAGGTGTTTGAAGCGGAGGACCATTCATAAAGTAGGGTGGAGGATGAAAACTATGCTGGAGAGCGGTAGGAAGAACAGGTGAAAACATAGGTTGCCTGCCGTCAAAAGGCTGCTGCATGGTAAGCATTGGAGGTATGCTAAGCCTAGGCGGCGGTTGATGCGGATGCGAATCCATTACGCAGAAATTATGTTTCTGCAGAGACGCTGAACAAATTGGCGCTGAGTGTTAGTACTTCAGTAGACTGAGCTTTGCACGCTCTAAGAATCTTCCTCTGGGTATCTTGAAACCAAAACATACGCAGGAGACGCGCACACTACTGCCCTTAGGCTACGCTGGAAGTCTGACAGTCAGACGTGAACGTTTGAACGCGTGAACGACAAGAACAATCAAAACGAAACATCAAGAGAATTACATCCGTTATACAACCACGTGGCTTTGCCCCGGATTTATCTTAGAGTTGCCAGGTTATATGTAGAAGACCCAACGACAAAGTCATACATAAAGTGAAGAAAAATGCAAAGAAAACAAACTATAGGTATCTCAGTCATAAACTCAGTCTTCCTCAAACATAGACACATCCTCCGTCTCTGAAAGAGAATCTGACTCTATCTCAATATACTTCTTGGTCTTTGGTCGTGAAGGTCGCTTCGGCGGTGCAGGTAGAGCATCCGAGTCGCTCGCGATGATGATCTCGTCATCGCTCTCCTTCTTGGCTACAGCTTTCTTTGCAGGAGCCGGCTTGTTGTTCGAAGGTTTTCGGTCGACAGGTTTTTTAGGCTCTGAGGGGCCAGGTGGTTTCTTGTCGAAGAAGTCGGTCACCGGGGCCTGAGTGGTCTTCATTTTCTTCGCCACAGGCTTGATGTAGTCTTCATCACTGTCCTCTACCTTGGGACTTAACAAATGATTACTGATCGATTCCTTTTACCGAAAAAAAAGCTACCTTTTCCGTTTGAGAGGTTCCTCCTTAGCTTTGGCTTTAACTTTGGCTTTGCCCTTCGCTTGTGTAGCTGGGACCATCTCAAACTCTGAATCAGAGTCTGCTTTCACTTTCTTCCGTCCAGATAATGACTTGCGATGTTCGAGCGTTGCTTGCTTCTTCTTGATCTTCTTACCGTTGGCGTCGAGTAAAGACTTATTCTCAAACTCTTGACATGATTTCTGACATGGGACACTCAGTCTCGTGGTCTGGGCAACAGCAAGGTGAACTTACTTCCCACTCCTTCAGGAAAGTATCCAGGTCCTCATTCCAGAGATCATTGGGACTGCGCTCGAGAAGAGCAAGAAGTTCAGTATCCTTGTCTGCCGCTTGTTGCATGAGTCTGTCGATCTAGATGATACTCAGAATGAAAACACAATGAAGGCACTGATATACGCACCTTCTCCTTCGTCAGGCTCCAGATGGCCATACCAAGCAAGTAGTCGTAGTCAGTGGTACCAACATCTTTGACAGTCTCTTCCGCCTCATCCTCTTCATCGTCGGACCGGACAACATCCTCTGTCTCGCCAGCAGCCTTCGCCTTCGTCACTTTTGGGAATGGCCGGAACTTCAGTCTGCGCAGTTCAGCCATAAGATCGTTCTTCTTCCGATTTGACACGACAAGCTCCTTGTCCACAATCATCTTCACGAACCGTGCCTGGTTCGAGAGGCGTTCAAATTGTGTTTGCAGTTCATTTGCAAGGTAATCCTGTGTAACAAAAGAGCGTAAGCATTTCAACCCCTGATTTCTTAAGAATCGCTTGCCTTTCGCTTCTGGTAGTATGCAAGCCTTTGCGGGTAAAACTCCTCAATGATCTCCTCAGGGGACGCGTACTTCTGAATCTTCCCCTCGAAATTGAACGCCATCATGTTGCTTGTATTGATCTTAGACGTAAGCTTGAAGAACTCCGTGAGACCCTGCTCCTCAGCCTTCTCGAGGTCCTTTGCAGCCATGCTAATCACGAAGTGGATGTTCACGTTATCGTGGTGTTCCTTGTAGTCCTGTTGCTCATACTTTAATGAAAGCACAAGACGACGCCTAGATGTGTGGTCACCTTGATAACGCCATCACCTTTCTCACCAATCATGGCCTCGAGCTCAGCCTTGTAGCTTTGAGTCCACTTGTGAATCGGGAGCTCCGTAACCTCGACGGTGGTGTCATTGATTTTACGGACGATACCAGTGACGTCATATTTATGGTCACCAACTTTCTTGATTGTACCTTTAAAGCCACGCCACCAAGGCATCATCGGGACCATCTCTTCGCCCGCCATCAAGCGACGCAGATTATCCACGATATCAGCAGGGTTGTAGCAGGGAATTGTTGTGCTCCAACCTGATAGAACAGTCAGGTCGCGGAAAATATTTGGCTGTTTTGCTCACCAGTTCCAATACCCTCAGCGCCATTCACCAGGATAAGTGGGATGACAGGCATGTAGTACTCAGGTTCAATCCAGTCGTTGTCTTCCTTCAGGTACGTCAACAAGGGAGCATCTGCGGGGTTGAAGACAGCGCGGCTCAAGGCCGACAGCTCGGTAAAGATATAACGAGCCGAAGCATGGTCTTTACCGCCCTGGTCACGCGTACCGTACTGACCATTAGGTAGGAGCAAGTTCAAGTTATTGCTACCAACGTAGTCCTGGGCCAAGTTCACGATGGTCATAGTCAAACTCACTTCACCATGATGGTATGCGGCGACCTCAGAGACGTAACCTACGAGTTGCGCAACCTACAGAGACAATCGGAGTTTATCGAGTGTGTGGAACGGTGTACATACCTTGACTTCCTTCTTCAGTTTACGCTTGAAGCAACCCCAGATGACTTTGCGCTGGCCAGGCTTGAGGCCATCCGCTACTGACGGTATAGAACGAACGTTATCTGCCATAGAGAACAGGATCAACTCTCGGTTGATGAAATCCGAGTAGGGAATCTCGTCAATATCGTGGTCGAGGTATGTTCCAGGCTATGCGGCACGGATGAGTATGTGATAAAATACTCTTCGATACTCATTCACCTTGAACTGGCGGAGCCATTCCTTTCGATCATCAGCTTTCTTCTTACTGAAAGCAAGGTCAATCAGTGCCCTGTCGCCGTCTTGCGTTGTCGCAAAAGGGATCATGTGCTTAGCCATGTTGCTGAAGTAGTAGCGAGCGTCAGAGTCCTTGCTTGTTCCAAGACCCTGAATCGTGTGTAAGAAGGGCAGAAATTGCCATGGAAGTAGAAGAGACCTTGTAGTACTTCGAGTCCCACTTGTGGGCATCGGGGGTATCCTCCAGCCACTGCTCGTACTCTGGGATAGTAAAGAAATCCATCCGTTGATTCCCTTTCGTTACCTTCGCGCACATGAGCAGATAAAGACATATCCCAAAGAAGTTTGCCTACCCTCACGATAGGTGTCACAAACTCAACCAAGAAGTTCGGCAACTTCAATAACGACGGGTAGAAATGATCCAAGAAATTGATCAGCAGACCCTTGATGTGAGATCCATCATGATCCTGCGCGCAAAGTGTTATCCTGCTCATTAAAGACTGATTCAATAAGAGGACCGACCTGATCCGTCATGATCATCAAGCGTCCATAACGCAAACTGCTGACATTGCTGTACTCCTTGTTGTGCTGGAGACCCATAATCTTCTTGATGTTTTGGATTTCTTCGTTCTTCATGATCTGGTCATGCTTGGCTTCCCGGACGTTGAGCAACTTTCCGCGGAGCGGGAAGACGCCGAAATTATCACGACCAACAACACCCAGTCCAGCCACAGCCAAAGCTTTCGCAGAGTCACCCTCGGTTAAAATTAATGTACATTTTTCAGCTTGTTTCGTGCCTGCATTGTTGGCGTCGGCGAGTTTTGTCATTCCAGTCAATCTACATGACATCGTTAGATCAATATTTATTGCACAAAACCTCTCTCACCTGTTGCGCTTGCTTCCATCAGTTTTCTTGATCTGCTGGTCAGCCTTGAACTTTGCCCAGTTAAGAACGTGATCAATAATCGTTGAT
>NW_024541641.1:0-17476 GCF_016758755.1 Suillus discolor
ATACCATGCACTCAGCATTCAACGCTACATCCTGCAATTCTGTCAACGTTAATTGCAACACCGTGGCGATGCGACTAGGAGGTAGAATTGGTCACCCAATGCAGGGAGATAAATGTCGTGTAGCTGTTGTGTCATACGCTATAGGAACCTTTGCTGCGTCTGTTATGTCTCGCCACGATCTTGTTCTGTAACACAGTACAGCTACCAAATCACCTCGGTTTCAGGACGCAAACAATGGTAACCATCGATGCCACGAACCTCAGAGAAAGAATTGGGCGCTCTCGAGTTCTGATCATAGTAGGGAGAGCAAACGCAGGCAAAATGACCATTCTTCAGAAGGTCTGCAACACCACGTCGGATGAACCAGAAATTCACGATACTGAAGGAAAGAAGGTGCGGATGATGATCTATGCCATGCGCGCGTCTTAGACCGATGCTGCTGCCGTGAAATCCTCGATCAAGGTGTGTACACCATTTGCTCTGGGGCATACATGTACTGACGGACGCTCAGCATGGAAATCACAAATGAGATGGTGTTCATAAGCAATCCTGATTTCGGTTTCACGACCCGTGCGATTTCGAAGCGGGCTCTGAAACGAATTCGAGAGCATTAAGAAAATTTGTCTCAGGACGCGGTACACACGACGAAATTGGAGGGGCGAATTCATGCTATCTGGCAAATGACTCCCTCCTGAATGTTCCGCGCTTGTTGGTTGCCGTCAAGTATTGTCTTCCAATGGACAACCCGAGTCAACATTCCGGTGAGCCTGCAACTCCATTGTCACTTGCCGTGCTGGACTAAAATGAACAATCTTTAGTTCCCGTGGTTGTGGTGTTCACCAACTTCAAAGCTTGGCATCCAGTTGCGTAGGAGAAATCAAGAAGCAACTGAAAGGGTATCGGGAGAAAGACGCTCGAAGAGGATTGTCCAGCGCTTCGAAGAACAATCACGAACACAGGTGTCTTGAATGAAGTTGTGTGAGCCTGAAAACCGTCTCAGTCCTAAGTCCCACATACACTTGGAGAATCGGTAGTCAGGTTGACTTGTCCATGTCGAAGTTATTAGTGACCGTCCGTCCTAGTCTTGGTCAGGACAGATAGCGATGCCGCTGAAAACCACACGGATGAATTTTTTGTACGTTGACACGCCTACAGGCATGGTAGGTGTCCTCAGCGCTTGAGGCTGTGGTGGTCACTGGTCCGCTTTCAATCGTGATTCATAGCAACATCCGTAGGGTCAAAACAGGTACTGGTGCAGTGAGTCACTGCTTGTAGGTGACCAAAGACCAGATGACCATGGCTTCGTGAGCATGTCACTGGATTTATATAGCCCCAATCAGCACGACGCAATGCGAGAACGGTGACAACCAGCCACTAGTGGACTTGCTGGATTCGCTAAAGCATGTCCACATACTTACCAAAGGATTGAGAACGATTTGATCATGTACACCGACCGAACAAGTTGAGCCCTAAGGACTCGAACCCAGACAATATTATGTAAGTAGTACCGTACAAGTTTATCGTTTAGTCTGTGACAGACTTGTGATCGCCGCTCAAGCGCTGACGCGGACGCCCCAGTTTCCGACCCCGCCAGGTCTATCATTCTTAATTTCAACACTTATGTCAAGACCTGTCCCAGCTGCTATCCCTTGACAGTTTAAGCTTATCGCGGGTTTCGTCCTGCGCGCTGAAAAAAAAAGACTGGCGAAATAAACTGTCATTGAGTTAGGTGAGAGTTAAGGATGTGTGTGCAGTACATTGCAAGGGACGGTAGGCTTGACTGGCTCTCAATGATCACCATCCTGACATGTGCACTTTCAGTATTGCTGCACTGCAGTGCGATAAAAACATTATACTACGACTTTGGATGTCTTTGATATAGTTGGTTTTGCTCAAGCCACCGCTTTGGGCTGGCTTGGGCTCACAGCCTATGCTTGGAATTTGCTCAAGCTCCTTTAAAGCTAGGTCCAAGCCAGGGGTTCGGGCCAAGCCAGGCCAGACCATGATGCTGAACACTAATCGCAATGCGATGTAAATTAATGTTGCAACTGCTCGGAGTCGCACTGCACCAGAGGCTACGGTCATAAGCAAAAAATATTTAATCTGCTTGTCTATATTACGCTGGCCTTCCTGTCTCTGCCTCCCATAATGATGGCAGCTTCTTCCAAACGGACAGAAGAAAATTGGCATCCATCTAGCCTTCTTCCATATAACGCAATCCCAGGTCACCAGGACTTTGACTCGATAATATCTGATGCGAAGCCCACTGCTGATACTATAATAGATTTCTATGACCGCAGTCTGACTAGTCGCAGATATGCCCTTGTCGGAATGGCATGTTCAAGTATATTCAGCTGCTTATGCATCATTACAGGTATTGTCACTTTAGGCAATCACGGAAGCATGGCAGTCACCCCCGCTCAACTTGGTCAATGTTGCTGAATATTTTCAATTGTCGCTGCAGTCGGAAATAGTGACCCTGATGCTTGACTTAATCGTCACGTTATGTACCGAGTACACAGGCTTCGTACACAGCATCTCATTGCGCTCTGCGCTAGCCTCAGAGTCTCGGCTTCATTTCAACACCAATCTGCGCCTTCTGACCGCAGCTCGTGGATGGCATAACCCTAATGGCGTTCTGCTTAACGGTATCTCAGTTGTCCTCCTCATTATATCCTACAGCTCGTCCTCACTCATCGTATGTGTGGACTGGCAAGTCCAATACAACTTGGATGGATCCATCATACCAGAGAGCGCGAGCGTCGCCGTCGCCGGATTACCTCTTCTCATTTTAGGCGTCGCACTCCTCCTTCAGGTGATGATCGCATTATCAGCGATGCGGGCGGTCAATATTTTGACATGGAGCTCCTCACCTTTCGACTTGACCGCTGCACTCATCCATCACACACAATTGACTCCTACTACTTTCCGGTGCATGCGTCGTGTGTCTGACCTAGACACGTATGGAGGACCAGCGAAGCCAGCAGAGACACAGCCCTCTGCTTGGGATGCTCACCCTAGCATCCGGAAAGTTGTCATTTTTCTTTGGGTTGTCGTTATAGTGTGCGCTGGATGGGCCACACTCGTCATGTATATCTGGGACCACCTTCCTTCCATCGGATCCTTACAAAGGTGGTCGTTCTTCCAAAATCCTAACAGCAACTACGTTATATCTGGTGTACCGAGTCGCGGTATTGGGTGGTGGATTCTGATCTTTGTCATCATTGCGGTTGTCCAGGGACCGTTGACGCTTGGGCTGCATTGCTCGGAGCTCATCGTGAATGTCATTCGAGACGAAAGACAGTGGAGATGCGCTACCAGAAGGCAAGGACTTAGAGTGGCGACGAACCCCTTAAAGCCCATTTTCACTCAACCGCTTTGTCTCGTACTTTTTATCGCGAAGCCTTTCCTGCGTGAGTCATTCACGCCTAGTATTTTGTTGTCAGTGTTATTGAACACTGATCACAGACTGGATGTTTGGGCTTTCATTCGACATAGCCCCATACGTCTCTGACGACACCCTAAGCGGTTTTTGGATATCCATGTACACTGCCCAGGTTTGTGCCTACTGTATGTAAAATTGTTACAACATACTCACACATTCTGTAAGTTCTGGAACTTATGCATTGCGCTCTTTATATTTGCCTGTTTCTTCACTTTCGTCGCACTACGCCGACCGTCCGGTCCCCAGCCAGCTGCATACGGCCACCTCCAGACGCTCGCCGACCTTGTGGACGAGTGGTCGCCTGTGATGTGGTGGGGACACAAGGAGGATGGAATTCCGTACTGTCATGCTGGTAGGTACTTGCATACTCATGATGATGCTGCATTGACACTTTTGAAAAGGGACAAGCGATCACCCACTGCCGGATGTGAAGATGCACTGCGTTTATGCTGGTTCCGGTACTGAGTCACTGGTCCTCTCGTGAGAGGTACTTTCTTTGCTTTTAAAAGGAATGATTGATAGGGGCGGGAGGGACGTTTTGACTGGAACGGACTTGGAATGTGGAAACGGACAATTTTAGTATCATATGTATGTGAGAGGTGCAATCGTCGTGGGTTGCGCTCGTCTAAATAGATACTCATAGTTACTCCTCTAGATCTTTAGATGACTCGGTTTTGAACATTTTTTTGTTTTCGATGTTTAAACGGAGAGATACGTCAGTCCGATGCATTCACACAACCAGCCATGCCGTTGAACGAGACATACGATGTGTTGGGTTATGAATAGACTGTTCCGGCATCATAAGCTGGGATAAAATATTTCATAGGTGTTCAAGCTAGGTGGAGGTTTGAAACCTGCCGACAAAAATACCATAGCGTATCCTCGACCAAAATTCACCTCCCCGCAGGATACTCGGCAAGTATTTTCCTACATGATACTGCTAGTTGGTACATGTACACGCTCCTGAAAAACAATTGAATTCATACTGGCTTCTGCGTCGGAGTCCAGCACGAGTTTGGCGTGATATTCTCGAGCGCTAAGAATGAGGCTTGTGAACCTAGAGGTCAAGGTTTATTAACAGCCTGTAGCAAAGGACTCGACAGAAAATAAGTAAATGATCCACGAGCCAAGTTTCTGATACATTTTCCCATGCTATCATGATGCGCTCGTGTTATGTACGACATCTAGCACGCCAGTTTCAACTCCTGAGCAGTGCAGACGGATGTTTCCTTGTTTCCGATGTTCTTCCCCATGCTATGTACTACACGTGGCACCCTAGCTTCAACTGCTGAGCGCTGCAAACTGTATCGGGTTTCAAAAACGCCCATTTTTCGGATCTCATCATGTCGCGCTCTGTTTTGTGCAGTGTAGATTTAGGCTCGCACTCGTCAAATGATTGATGTCCATTCTTGTTTTCTATCATGAGAATTCGAGGACTGGCTCGGTATCCTTCAATGCTGAAGCGGACAGGCATGACAGCATCGTCGATGATTGTCGAGACAGCATGTAGCCTGGGGGAGTAAGTCATGTATATGAAAGTCTGGGAGACCGTGGTACATTTGTAACAGACAAACCATGCAGGAGCCAATCACAGCATTGGATCATTGTCTTGTAATTAAACATCACTTCATTGTCTTAACGAAGATATCGGACAGAAAACCAAGATGACAGGAAATGATGCGGATGCTATCAAGTCATTGACAGCAACGTGAAGCGTATGTATGCTGTGGACATGACAAGGCAGCACCTGAATAAGTTGAAGTCAGATGGGAAGAGCAGACAATAGAGGCTAGATACAAGAACTCGCGAAGATGAGAAGCATTTTCATAACGAGGGACGCGTCATCGAGTGAACTACGTCTGCTCTGCTTGGTTCCTTTCAGGTCCATTCTTCCGTACGGTGAGGGTGTTCCAGAATCCACATCTTTGTTTGCGACCGCAAAAAGACGTGTTTAGGTGTGGGCCATTGGGTCAGGACAGATAGCGATGTCGCTGAAAACCACACGGATGAATTTTCTGTACGTTGACACTGGGCATGGTAGGTGTCTCAGCACTTGAGGCTGTGTGGTCACTGGTCCGCTTTCAGTATGTGGATTCATAGCAACACCCGGTAGAGTGAAAACAAGTACTTAGTGCCGCAGTCACTGTTTGTAGGTGACCAAAGACCAGATGACTTCGTGAGCATGTCACTAGATTTACATAGCCCAATCAGCACGGCGCCAATGCGAGAACGGTAGCCAGCCACTAGTGGACTTGCTGGATCCGCTAAAGCATGTCCACATACTTACCAAGGGATTGAGAACGATATGATCATGTACACCGACCGAATGGAGCCTAGTCACAGGAACTCGAACCTGGGGACTTTCGCCGCTGACGCCCCAGTTTCCGACTCCGCCGGGTCCGACAGTCATTCTTAATTTCAACACTTATGCCAAGACCTGTCCCATCTATATCCTGCTATCTATCTTGACAGATTATGCGCGCTGGAAAAAAAAAGACTGGTGAAATGAACTGTCATTGAGTTGGGTGAGAGTTAAGGCCAAGGATGTGAGTGTAGTACATTGCAAGGGACGGTAGGCTTGACTGGCTCTCAATGATCACCATCCTGACATGTGCACTTTCAGTATTGCTGCACTGCAGTGCGATAAAAAACGTTATACTAGTACGACTTTGGATGTTTTTGATTGGCATAGCTGGTCTGCTCAAGCCACCACTTTGGGCTGGCTTGGGCTCACGCCGCCTCACGGCCTAGTATGTTTGGAATTTGCTTAAGCTCCTTTAAAGCTAGGTCCAAGCCAGATACTGATCACTAATTGCAATACGATGTAAATTAATGTTGCAACAACCGCGCGGAGCCGCACTGCACCAGAGGCTACGGTCATGAGCAAAAAATATTTAATCTGCTTGTCTATAATACGCTGGCCTTCCTGCCTCTGCCTCCTATCATGATGTCCGAACTGATAGAAGAAAATTGGCATCCATCCAGCCTTCTTCCATATAACGCACTCCCGGGTCACCAGGACTTTGACTCGACAATATCTGATGCGAAGCCCACTGCTGATACTAGAACCGATTGCTACGACCGCAGTCTGACGAGTCGCAGATATGCCCTTGTCGGAATGGCATGTTCAAGTATATTCAGCTGCTTATGCATCATTACAGGTATTGTCACTTTAGGCAATCACGGAAGCATAGCAGTCACCCCGCTCAACATGCTCAATGTTGCTGGATATTTTCAATTGTCGCTGCAGTTGGATATATTGACCCCGATGCTTGTTTCAATCGTCACGTTATGTGCCGAGTCTATAGGCTTCGTACACAGCATCTCATTGCGCTCTGCGCTAGCCTCAGAGTCTCGGCTTCATTTCAACACCAATTTGCGCCTTCTCACCGCAGCTCGTGGATGGCGTAACCCTAATGGTGCCCTGCTTAACGGTATCTCGGTTGTCCTCCTCACTGCATCCTACAGCTTGCCCTCACTCATCTTATGTGTGGACCAGCAAGTCTCATACAGCTTGGATGGATCCATCATACAAGAGAGCGCGGGCGTCGCCATCGCCGGATTACCTCTTCTCATTTTAGGCGTCGCACTCCTCCTCCAGGTAATGATCGCACTATCAGCGATGCGGGCGGTCAAGATTTTGACATGGAGCTCCTCACCTTTCGACTTGACCGCCGCACTAGTCCACCACGCACAATTGACCCCCATTCCTTTCCGGTGCATGCGTCGTGTGTCTGACATAGACACGTATGAAGGACCAGCGAAGCCAGCAGAGACACAGCCCTCTGCTTGGGATGCTCACCCTAGCATCCGGAAAGTTGTCATTTTTCTTTGGGTTATCGTTACAGCATGCGCTGGATGGGCCGCACTCGTCATGTATATCTCGGACCGCTTTTTTTCCAGCGGCAATACTCTGACCCTACAAACGTGGACGTTCTACCCAAATTCTGAGGATAGTTACATCACGTATGATCTACTGAGTGGCAGTCCTGGGGGGTGGATTCTGCTCTTTGTCAACATCGCGGTTGCCCAGGGACTGTTGACGCTTGGGCTGCATTGCTCTGAGCTCATCGCGAATGTCATTCGAGACGAAAGACAATGGAGATACGCTACCAGAAGGCAAGGACTTAGAGTATCGACGAACCCGCTGGTGTCGGTTTTTAATCAACCGATCTGTCTCATACTTTTCATCGTGAAGCCTTTTCTGCGTGAGTCATTCACGCATAGTATTTTTGTCAGTTTTATTGAACACTAATCCTTGACGATCACAGATTGGATATTTGCACTTTCATTCGACGTAGGCAGAAACGCCATTAACGACACCCTAAGCGGTTTTTCGTTATCTATATACACTGCCCAGGTTTGTACTTACTGTATGTAATTGTTACAACATGCTCACACATTCTTGCAGATCTGGAACTTATGCATTGCGCTCTTTATATTTGCCTGTTTCTTTACTTTTATCGCACTACGCCGACCGTCCGGTCCCCAGCCAGCTGCATACGGCCACCTCCAGACGCTCGCCGACCTTGTGGACGAGTGGTCGCCTGTGATGTGGTGGGGACACAAGGAGGATGGAATTCCGTACTGTCATGCTGGTAGGTACTTGTATACTCATGATGATGATGATGCATTGACACTTTTGAAAAGGGACAAGCGATCACCCACTGCCGGATGTGAAGATGTACTGCGTTTATGCTGGTTCCGGTACTGGGTCACTGGTACCCCCTCTCGTGAGAGGTGCTTTCAAAAGGAATTTCTTGCAGTGATATGATAGGAGCGGGAGGGACGTTTTGACTGGAACGGAGTTGGAATGTGGAAACGGGTAATTTCAGTTTCATATGTATGTGAGAGGTGCAATATTACACTGTCGGCCGGCGTCGACTCGTCGTGGGTTGCGCTCGTCTAAATAGATACCCATAGCTACTCCTCTCGATCTTCAGACGACTCGGTTTTCAACATATCTTGTTTTCGATGTTTAAACGGAGAGATACGTCAGTCCGATGCATTCACACAACCAGCCATATCGTTGAACGAGACAATACGCTGTGTTGGGTATGAAACTGTTCCGGCACCATAAGCTGGGATAAAATCTTTCATACTAGGTGTTCAAGCTAGGTGGAGGTTTGAAACCTGCCGACAAAAATACCACAACGTATCCTCGACCAAATTTCTCCTCCCTGCAAAACACTCGGCAGGCATTTCCCTACATGATGCTGCTAGTTGGTAGTATACATGTACACGCTTCTGAAATACAATTGAATTCATGCTGGCTTCTGCGTCGGAGTCCACCACGAGTTTGGCGTGATATTCTCAAACGCTAAGAATGAGGCTTGTGAACCGGGAGGTCAAATATTATTAACAGCCTCAGGTAGCAAAGGACTCGACAGAAAAGAAGTAAATGATCCACGAGCCAAGTTTCCAATACATTTTCCCATGCTATGCGCTCGTGTTATGTACGACATCTAGCACGCCAGTTTCAACTCCTGAGCGGTGCAGACTGACGTTTCCCTTGTTCCCGATGCTCTTCCCCATGCTATGTACTATACGTGGCACCCCAGCTTCAACTGCTGAGCGCGGCGCCCGCCTGCAGACTGTATCGGGTTTCAACGTTTCAGCACCCGTTTTTCGGATCTCATCATATCGTGCTCTGTTTTGTGCTGTGTAGATTTAGGCTTGCACTCGTCAAATGATTGCTGTTAATTCTTGTTTTCCATCATGAGAATTCGAGGACTGGCCTTCAATGCTGAGGCGGACAGGCATGACAACATTGTCGATGATTGTCGAGACAGCATGCAGTCTGGGGGAGTAAGTCATGAAAGTCTGAGAGACCGTGGTAGATTTATAACAGACAAACCATGTATGAAGCAATCACAGCATCGTATCATTGTCTTGTAGTTGAACATAACTTTTTGTCTTGACGAAGGGGAAGATATCGGACAGAAAACCAAGATGACAGGAAATGATGCGGATGTATCAAGTCATTGACAGCAACGTGGAGCGTATGTATGCTGTGGACATGACAAGGCAGCACCTGAATAAGTTGAAGTCGGATGAGAAGAGTAGGCAATAGAGGCTAGATATGAGCAATCGCGAAGATGAGAAGCATTTTCATAACAAGGGACGCATCATCAAGTGCACTACGTCTGCTCTGCTTGGTTCCTTTCTTCCGTACGGTGAGGGAGTTCCACATCTTTGTTTGCGAGCGCAAAAAGACGTGTTTAGGTGTGAGCCATTGGGGACAGATAGCGATGTCACTGAAAACCACATGGGATTTTCTGTACGTTGACAGGCATGGCAGGTGTCTCAGCGCTCGAGGTTGTGTGTCCGCTTTCAGTGTTATGATGTGGATTCATAGTACCCGGCAGGGTAAAAACAGGTACTGGCGCAGTCGCTGCTTGTAGGTGACCAAAGACCAGATTGACCATGACTTCAAGCGTGAGCATTATGTCACTAGATTTACATAGCCACCCAGACAATATCACTTCCAGAGTCTGTGACAGACCCGCTGAGCGCGGACGCGACGGACGCCCCGCTGGCAGTTTCCGACTCCGCCAGGTCTGTCATTCTTAGTAATTTCAATACTTATGTCAAGACCTGTCCCACTGGCAGCTGAGCTATCCTGCTATTTATCTTGCAGAAAGTGCGGGATTTGGCCAATCTGCGTGAGGTCTACACAAACAAGTCACAGACTCGTCTGGGAGACAGGTCTGCCAGCAGTTGTCCGGAAATTGCCGGAAAGTCTATCAAAGGGATAATCAAATTTTAGGTTTGTCTGCCCGCCGTATTGATGTCATAATCTAGCGTCAGCTCCCCGCCATCCCGTTGCCTGCCGTGCCCACAGACAACATATCATCGACTGCAGCTCCACAATATTCCAAGTCCCATCCTGCGGATATCATCAATCGGACTCGTCGTTGATTGCACCTACTGATGCGTGACACAGGGGTGGCTGAAGTGCTGACGGGGTGACGTAGATGGCAGGGGTGGCTAGCCACTGACAAGGGTAGTTGATGTCACAGTGGCTGACGTAGATCCAGACATGTCCGGGGCCCAGACTCTGCCTAGACCAGACTTTGGGGCGGAGTCTGCGCAGACTTGACACAGACCGGCCATTTCCTACATGCCTTCCCATCTTGACAGGTTTCGTCCTGCGCGCTGAAAAAAAAAAGACTGGAGAAATAAACTATCATTGAGTTGGGCGAGTTAAGGACATGTGTGTAGTACATTGCAAGGGACGGTAGGCTTGACTGGCTCTCAACGATCACCATCCTGACATGTGCACTTTCAGTATTGCTGCACTGTAGTGCGATAAAAAATCCTTATACTACAACTTTGGATGTCTTGCTGGTTTTGCTCAAGCCACCGCTTTGGGCTGGCTTGGTCTCACGACCTATGCTTGGAATCTGGTAAGCCTAAGCTCCTTTAAAGCTAGGTCCAGGGAAGGGCTTTCAGGCCAAGCCAGGCCCGACCATGATGCTGAACACTAATTGCAATGCGATGTAAATTAATGTTGCAACAACTACTCGGGGTCACAATGCACCAGAGGCTATGGTCGCGAGCGAACATATTTAATCTGTTTGTCTATAATATGCTGGCCTTCCTGTCTCTGCCTCCCATCATGATGGCAGCTTCTTCCGAACTGATGGAAGAAAATTCGCATCCTTCCAGCCTTCTTCCATATAACGCACTCCCGGGTCACCAGGACTGTGACTCGACAATATCTGATGCGAAGCCCACTGCTGATACTAGAACCGATTTGTACGACCGCAATCTGACGAGTCGCAAATATGCCCTTGTCGGAATAGCATGGTCAAGTATCTTCGGCTGCTTATGCATCATTACAGGTATTGTAGCTGTAGCCAATCACGGAATTGTGGGAGTAATCCCACTCGGTCTCAGCATTGTCGATCTTAATTACCCTCTTCAATTGTCGCTGCAGTTGCATATATCCGGCCTGATGCTTGCCACAATCGTCACGTTATGTGCCGAGTCTATAGGGTTCGTACACGGCATCTCATTGCGCTCTGCGCTAGCCTCAGAGTCTCGGCTTCATTTCAACACCAATTTGCGCCTTCTCACCGCAGCTCGTGGATGGCGTAACCCTAATGGCTCCCTGCTTAACGGTATCTCGGTTGTCCTCCTCACTGCATCCTACAGCCTGCCCTCACTCATCTTATGTGTGGATCAGCAAGTCTCACACAGCTTGGATGGATCCATCATACAAGATAGCGCGGGCGTCGCCATCGCCGGATTACCTCTTCTCATTTTAGGCGTCGCACTCCTCCTCCAGGTGATGATCGCATTAGCAGCGATGCGGGCGGTCAAGATTTTGACATGGAGCTCCTCACCTTTCGACTTGACCGCCGCACTAGTCCACCACGCACAATTGACCCCCATTCCTTTCCGGTGCATGCGTCGTGTGTCTGACCTAGACGCGTATGAAGGACCAGCGAAGCCAGCAGAGACACAGCCCTCTGCTTGGGATGCTCACCCTAGCATCCGGAAAGTTGTCATTTTTCTTTGGGTTATCGTTACAGCATGCGCTGGATGGGCCGCACTCGTCATGTATATCTCGGACCGCTTTTTTTCCAGCGGCAATACTCTGGCCCTAAAAACGTGGTCGTTCCTCCCAAATTCTGAGGATAATTACATCATGTATGATCTACTGAGTGGCAGTCCCGAGGGGTGGATTCTGTTCTTTGTCAACATCGCGGTTGCCCAGGGACTGTTGACGCTTGGGCTGCATTGCTCGGAGCTCATCGTGAATGTCATTCGAGACGAAAGACAGTGGAGATGCGCTACCAGAAGGCAAGGACTTAGAGTGACGACGAACCCGCTGGTGTCGATTTTTAATCAACCGAGCTGTGTTATACTTTTCATCGTGAAGCCTTTTCTGCGTGAGTCATTTACGCCTAGTATTTTTTGTCAGTTTTATTGAACACTATCCTTGACGATCACAGACTGGATATTTGGGCTTTCATTCACCATAGGCAAATCCGCCATTAACGACACCCTACGCGGTTTTCTGTTATCTATATACACTGCCCAGGTTTGTTGTTACTGTATGTAAAATTGTTACAACATGCTCACACAGTCTTGCAGATCTGGAACTTATGCATTGCGCTCTTTATATTTGCCTGTTTCTTCACTTTCGTCGCACTACGCCGACCGTCCGGTCCCCAGCCAGCTGCGTACGGCCACCTCCAGACGCTCGCCGACCTTGTGGATGAGTGGTCGCCTGTGATGTGGTGGGGACACAAGGAGGATGGAATTCCGTACTGTCATGCTGGTAGGTACTTGTATACTCATGATGATGATGATGCATTGACACTTTTGAAAAGGGACAAGCGATCACCCACTGCCGGATGCGAAGATGTACTGCGTTTATGCTGGTTCCGGTGCTGAATCACTGGTACCCCTCTCGTGAGAGGTACCTTGATTTCTTGCAGTGATATGAAGACTCGGTTTTCAATATTTCTTGTTTTCGACTCTCGAGCCTCTATTTCGAAGTCCTTGACTGTACTTGTATTCCGCGACTTTGACTACAATATAAACGTGACCGAGACCCCCTGAGCATGGAGCTGGGAGACTCTGTATGCCCTAAACATGAGACCATTCCTAAGCGTAGATTGATTCAACGGAGAGATACGTCAGTCCGATGCATTCACACAACCAGCCATATCGTTGAACGAGACAATACGCTGTGTTGGGTATGAAACTGTTCCGGCATCGTAAGCTGGGATAAAATATTTCATAGGTGTTCAAGCTAGGTGGGGCCCGAAACCTGCAGACAAAAATACCACAGCGTATCCTCGACCAAATTTCTCCTCCCCGCATGATACTCGGAAAGTATTTTCCTACATAATACTGCTAGTTGGTGCATGTACACGCTCCTGAAAGACAATTGAATTCATGTTGACTTCTGCGTCGGAGTCCACCACGAGTTTGGCGTGATATTCTCGAACGCTAAGAATGAGGCGTGGTCCCAGCACAAACATCTGCACACCCGCTAAAATTTGAAAGGCATCAGTGAGTATCCAAGCTCCCGTAGAAGTTGAACTCTGCAGAAATAATGAACGGTGATTACAAGTAGATGTCAGTGACAGGTTCAGCGCACCTCAAGCTGTGGAGAGAGAAGCGCAAGCTGGAAGCAAGAGACACCAACCAAGCTAGCGTGTGGGGAACTTGAATAGAAGAAGATAGGGACATTCAGATTACAAGCTCACCTGACAAAATAAAGCACATGAGACTTTATCAGCACTCCCTAATGGTTGATCCTGTCAATGGGCCGAGTCGTCGCAGGTTATGGAAGTGTTCTGGGAATGTTGAGGGTCATAACGATCTAGTGTTCGGGCTACATATACTGTCGTTCATCGTATTGTAGCGCCAAAATCGGCACGGTGATGTTGATGAACATTGCCCGCCTTCGAGTCGCAGTCACTAGTCAAGGCCTGCAATGCATCAAGAAATCCCAGATAAAATTGGTAATCAACATATTTTTAGCCTTAGATATTATTTTTATCGCACACGTTGAATGACAGCTACAGTCTACGGGTCGTTAATCAAAACACGGCCAGCTAGACAATTGGGACCTGCTACACGTGTGCAGTTTTGCTCGTCGGAAGTGGAGTTTTGAATGAGTACTCTCGCCTTGTCCGACAGTCACTGCCCTTCTTGAGCGTCCACTCCCATCAACCGAGGCCACTCTCACTAGGAAACATTCACCATACGCGGCTCATGCTTTGCAAGGTAATTGCACTCCCCCTGTCTTGTTTTGAGAATCCAGATGGAAGATACTGAGACCGCCGTGGAATCTTGGTGTCTCCGAGCCGATCATCTGCTGAGCATGGAAGCTTTGTACACCCATGCTGTCCTCTGTTATTCTTTGCCTGACATTTTCTCATTGCTACAGGTAAGATTATGGCCGTCAAGAAGTCCCGGGCATCTTTGCACTCAAATCCACCCTCTTGAATCATGAGCGACGGGTCCTGCAGGGGCACCCTTCCATCCCAAAAGTTTTGCCTATGGACGATTGGAGCATTTCAAGTATCTTGCTATGCAGCTTCTCGGGATGGACGTTGATGAAGTGCGGGCACGCAATCCTCTACCGGCAGTAGTAAACACCTTAGTGGTCGCTGATCAAATGGTATGTAGCCGCATAGCGATCTCTGGTCCATTAGCAGACTCATGGTGACCTGCGCTGGATCTCAGCTCTCGAACACATACAAAAGAACAAACTTGTCCTCTGCGGCCTAAAAACTGGGAACATCTTCATTCACCCCACCGATTCCAGGCGTTTGTACCTGGTCGACTAGTATGGGCTCGCTCGGGATATTGCACATGAGGCCTAACCCAGTCTCGTGTACCCCTGATATCGTATGGCATCGGTACACTGGAGTACGTCAGCCTGAATATGCACTATGACATTCGTAAGTTGATCCAGTATTATAGCTTCCCTCTTACCTGACAGGATTGTAGGATTAGCTCCGCGTGACGATATAGAATCTCTTGGCTACATGCTCCTCAGTCTTGCTGTGGGAGACCTTCCATGGACATACAACACTCGACATGGAACAAGCAAGAATCAGGAAGTTCAGTTTTGGATCAAAAAGCAGTAACATAGCGGCGCTGACGTGTCCCCCAATGCACTACCTTGCTCTGGTCAATTGATTGACTATGCACGCAGCTTGAAGTTTGATCAACTGCCAGACTATCAGCTGCTGCGTTTGCAAATACAAGAAACTTTTGCACCAGCTGGCTTACTGGACTCTGCCACGATCGAGTGGAATATTCCAGCTGAGGCTTTGTCAGGTCTGCTGATTTTCATTGGACATCTTTTTTCGACTGAGCGCTCCTCTATAGACTCTCTGTCGTGTCCCCTTATATGCGCAGATACCATTCCCCTCTGCCCTGGACAGGTTGTATGTTGCCAAATTGATATTCGCACAACGCTTGAGGGCTACAGCGCTCGAGTGGGTGATCCATTGTTCTGGCGGGATCCCGGTCTCTCCCCTGAAAAATGGAATACAGCGGCGGTCTGCCCTGCGACTGTTCTCTGGGTTGGAATAGACAACCAAAGCGAGCTCCAGAGTATTGTAGTCGTCTGTATCGGACAGGGCGTCTCTCTTCCACTGACATGAATGTTGTTCCCGTCTCCTCGTTTACCGAGGGCAATTTGACGCCGAGTCCCGCTTAACCGCTCTCGACTCGTACTGCTACATATTATTTCGGCTAATGCAATTTGTGTGCTACCCGGGTGAAGAACTTCATATACCTTCTCATATTTAAATCAGAAGAACTAATTTGATCTATCTAGGTCCAACCTGTTCCTTCTCCCTGATCAATCAGAAAACCCGACATCGATCTCCTACAGAAGTTTGATGATAACACCTTCGCAAACACGTTATTGTATTTGGACCGGTCAGGTGCTTACGAACATCCCTTTGTCAAGATCTACTACGATTGGGCCGGATTGTTATCATGGTAATGGGGAAGGACGCGGAGCATGGTACGACTAGAGGCAAACTGTCAGGAAGCGTCGCGAGGAACTTTGACCAGGGTTCAAGCGGTTAAAAACGTGCCCTGCCCGATAGTTATTTCGACTCCGACTTTGAGTGATGGGGGGACTATCAGGCGGAACTGAGCTCATCTTTGACGGCAGGTGTGGTTTTTTTTTTGGATCCTTGGTTAATGTCCGTTGGGGTCGAGCCCCATGATGGACATTACCGACTTGTATGTAAATGTATGTATCAGTTCTGAACAATGGTTCCGGCGTAAACGGGAACGTCAAAGCAGCGCATTACGTTGTGTGAAGGCAGGGCAAACTAACATAAAGTGGTGGACGGTCTCCTCGTGTGCGTTAGACTTCTCGCATTTGGCTGATCAATGGGATATCTGATATGCGATGTAGGCGTTTGTTAAGTGCGATGTGACAGGCACTGACGGTCAGCATCTGCTGCCTTTGATTACTGATATCGAGATGTCTCGCGATGTGCGTTTTATGTAGGGCTTCGTGATGTCCAGTACGGTACTGTACGGCGATTTCCGTAGCAGAGCCTATGCATGTTGAGCCGTCTGCAGTGCAGGGGTCCGCTAATAATACACATCACTTGTCAAAAAAAAGAATACATAGAATGGTCTGAACCCTCCTTTTCGAATTCACAGCAAGACTTCCTTAGCCGCTTTGTGGCGTCTTCGAGACTAGCATGGGTAATGCTGGCTATGCATCAAGGGTGGACACGGGCCAGCTGCCCGTCGTCCAAAGAGATGTTTGTGAACAAATCTAAAATCTAAGAAAGGATTTAGTACACAGGCTAGAATCTGAGGAAGATAATGAGGGCAACGAACAATAGAAAAAAAATTTGAAGATAGACCTGGATATTAGGTTCCGATAGTACTGCCATTGAATACCTTCCTCGTCGCGTTAGCGTAGGATCCGCGATTCTCTTGTTAGTATACACAAGTTAATACTACGTACCATTTTGGTCTCACAGCTCCAAGATTCAGATGCCTTTAGCCCTCCCCTTCGAATTTCGGAACTCAAATAAAATGAAGTCTTCTCGAAACTCGTGCGTCCTCCGGCACGATAAGACAATTACTACATATCCGACTATCCTCATCTCGGACACCTTTTAGACTTGCACCTTCTTGAAAAGAACGGAATGTGATGGTCAGATCTGAGGAAACTAATAACGTACGAGGCTGCACATATGCGTTGTAACGAGATCTCGAATTACAAATTTCCTTGGTGCCGTTGAAATTGAACATGCATATGTATAATGTATTTCCCCTGCAGTAACCTGTTGGGAGGCCGCAGTGCGCAGTTAATCGAGTAGGCTGAGCCCTTGTTAAAGTCCGGTTTCTCTCAAATTCATGCTGGAGCTAGTGTAGAACATATGTAAGAAATCCAACCGTCCTCTCGGAGACTTTCAATTCATGGATACAGCGCGCATATAATACACAAAAACGCAATACACAGAAAAAAAATGCAATAAGTATATAAGTAGGAAGAACCAAAAAGACTAGGTA
>NW_024541642.1:0-17472 GCF_016758755.1 Suillus discolor
CGACACTCCATTTACCTTCCAAGAGTTCCATGCATTCATCCGAGTTGTCCGAAGGTCGTCCGTCCAATTCTGAGGCCTGTATACAGTTCCGATCCTCCGTACCATGTCCCGTCCGTATCCGTTTGACTTTGCTGGTGCGTTTTTCACTTGGTTATCTGTTATTGATTATGTTTAGGGGCACATATGTTGTCGGCCCATTGGTTACACGTATAACAACACACCTTGCACCTTATTACATGCATATCTCTGTAGCGGCTCGCCTCGAGTCTTATTACATTTTGGATGTCTTATCTCACTACTGGTTTCGCCTACGCAGTTTCCGGACTTTCATGCTATAGGATATAATCTGCCTCGCTAGATACTCGCACTTCACTTCACTTTCCCTGCTACAAGTCATAGTTAGTAGAGTCACTTTCGGATAGTCGTACTTCGCGCAATCGATCTTTGTTCATTCGGAATGATTGTTTTGGCCTGACCGCTGCCATTTCGCTCTTCGCTGTCTCTAAGTTCTCCCGATAGTCTTTGCTTAGTTATACTTCGTGAGGTCTTATACTTTGATACACCCGCCGTACTTCTCTCGGAACATTCGCTGTTCATCGGAAGCTCTTCGGACACTTCGCGCAACCTTGGACCTTCATTTCTTGATGTCGGACCACCTTCGAACCACTTTGGACGCATCCTCGGAACATTGAGCACGTTCTTGGTAACTTTCCTTTCTCTCATCCTTGATCTTAACAAGATATCCCTTGCATTATATCAAGGAGTATTTCTATAGGCAGTCTCTTTGGGATGAGCATATCACTCGCACACTGAGTTCTGAAGGTAACACTTTGTAGAGCCCACACAAAATCAGACTCTTTACACCGTGTATCCAAGGGTATTAGCAGGTACAGGTCTTGGCGCAGGTTTGAGAGGGTACAGCAGGTATGGTACCCATGAGGGGTAAACCGATGGGTATACATACAAATGTAGCTACTAGACATGCATAGACTACAAAATAATATCATTGCAGCCCTCATCCAACTCCCGCTCTTCTCCTTCAAGGTTTCACCAACAACAAGGATTGTTTGTCTGCTGAGAAGATCAAGTGCATAGTCAATGAGGCTGAGAAATACAAGGGTATCTTTCTGCTTATCTATGATATCTATAAACTACAGCTGACGACCATGCTGCTCATATTTCGGTCAAGAACAGCCTTGAACCATATGCATACAACCTTTGCAAATCAGCGAGAGGCTTGCTGACAAGTCAAAGCTTGAGAGCTACATTAATGAGATCATCTTCTGGCTTGATGCATCACAAGACTTGGCAAGCATCAAAGAGGAAGTAAGAGGGCAGACATACCCAGGGGTTTACCCATGTGACCCATGCATTTATGGGTATGGGTGTACTGCCGGTACAGATGCAGGTAGAGCACACTGTACCCAAGGGTTTGCCGTGCTAATGCATAAGCTGAGATGAGCTGAGACAACACTACATACACTTGTGGGAAGAACCATTGTTATGTTTTGTGCTTATAGGGAAAGACCTGTATCCACCAGTGGGAGGACCATTGGTATTTTTTACCATCATAGGGAAGGACCATATCAAGAGGGAAAAGACCATTAGTAGTTCCGGGAAAGACCATATTGGGAGGGAAAAGACCATTGGTATTTTTTACTGTCAGAGGGAAAGACCATATTAGGAGGGAAAAGACCATTGGTACTTTTTACTATCATCGGGAAAGACCATTGGTATGTTTTAAACCAACTGGGAAAGACTGCTGGTATTTTTTACTGTCATAGGGAAAGACCAGTGGTATGTTTTAAACTAACCAGGAAAGACCATTGGTATGTCTTAAACTAACCGGGAAAGACCGCTGGTATTTTTCACTGTCATAGGGAAAGACCAGGTCACAATGGGAAAGACCAGTGGTATGTTTTAAACTAACCAGGAAAGACCATCAGTATGTTTTAAACTAACCGGGAAAGACCAGATCAGGGGGGAAGGACCATAGGTACTTTTTAAAATAATCAGGAAAGACCACACTGGGCGGGGAAGGACCATAGGTACTTTTTAAAATAATTGTGAAAGACCAGATCAGGGGGAAGGACCATAGGTACTGTTTAAAATAATTGGGAAAGACCAATGATACATTGGGACAGACCAAGTGTGAACCACATGCACTTATGGGAAAAACTATTAATACTTTTGCACTTATAGAGAAAGACCAAGGTATTGTGCATATATTAAATTTATTATATAACATCCATATGCAATACTATCTCGTAGGACATCTTGTAGGGGATGATGGCATAAAATCATCTTCAATGTCATCTAGGTCATCATCAGGGTCTATATCATACCTATACTCATCCACCAATGCAATGTCTTCAATTGCATCCATCAGTTCATTATCTCCAATCTCACCACAATCCGAATCACCCTCGTTATCCTCTTCCACAGGTCCTACACTCTGTCATCTCCAATCTCACCACAATCCGAATCACCCTTGTCATCCTCTTCCACAGGTCCTACACTCTGGTCATCCTTATCCTGAAAAGATGGCTGCGCCTGTTCATGTGTGGCCCGAAGCAAGACTTCATCTGAAGGTCCCCAGCTATCCACAACTGACCAGGCGCATGGAATACACTGAACTTTTGGAGTGTGGAGCTACCTGGGTTGGGCATGAAGCCACTTTGGTTGGGCGTGGAGCTACTTGAGTTGGGCGCGAAGCCACCTGGGTTGGGTGCAGAGCTACTTTGGTTGGGCACGGAGCCACCTGGGTTGGGCGCGAAGCTACTGGAGTCGAGTGCACAGCTTCTTGGTCAGACGAAGGGAGCTCTTCAGTTACCTGCTTGGTACTAGCTTGATCTGGGAGGGGGAAGTCCTTGGAACACTTGACCAAGTCCTGAAGCTCACGGAGGACCTCGCCATTCGTGTCGATGACCAGGGGGATCAAATACATTGAGGGAGACTGAGACTCTAAATGTTTAACATCATCTGTAGTATCATTAGTGCGTGCATGAAAGAGACAACTAAAAAACATACACTCAGACCACTCTCTAATGGACAACACAATGTCCGGCTGCTCTACTATTGTACCCTTTGTCCTTCTGTTGTCGTTTGACTTCTTGGATTTACCCTTACACTTCTTTGTCTTCATGGTTTCTGCCTCACTATTGTTGTCCTCATCATCTTGACCTAAGTCAACCTCGTACATTGCCCCAAGATGCATCCTCAGGTAAGGAACTACCAGTGCACACAACTGGCTCGCTGACAACGCTTTGAGATCAAAATCGGGGCCGGGGGGCGGTACACTGGTCAGCCAGTTAAGGATGAAAAGCTGCTCAACATAAAGAGTATTGAGCATGTCCAACCACCTGTTGTTTGAGGTTTTGAGTGGATGGCCAGCTTCAGCTACCAATGAGACATGGCATCAGTAAATTAGCGACACAATAAAATAAAATAAAACATACCAAACTTCTCGCTGATGATCATTGGTGCGACTTTTCTGTTCCTGTCCCTAGCGGACTTGCCGTTGCACAAAAGTGTGCCATTTGGGACAGTGGTAGAGCGAGGGAGAAAACTAAAAGATATCCCTTCTGCTTGCACAGCCTCTAAGTCTTTGTACCTATAATAAAGTGAGCAATATCCAGTAGTATTGTCAGAAAATGCACTTGAGAATAGTTGTGAGCTCGTCCAAGATATGACTGATGTCAAGTTGTCATGCATTGATGATATCCTTCATGATATCAGACCCAGAGAAAAACCCTGATGCTTGGCGGCCAGCATCCTGTTACAAGTAACATCAGTCACATGGCCCCCCTATCATTTTCCCTTCATCCTCACCCTCACCATCTACCGGCTTGTCCTCCTTTACCGACTTTCTGTTGACCGGATCCTCGGGACCATTCCTGTCCCTCACATTGCCCGCCTCTATGCACGTTCCTCCTATGACTCGACCACCAATGTGGTCCCGCACCTCTGACTCGGTCTGACTCATGCCACCCATGTGGCTTTCCCTTCTTGATCTCTTCTGACTGCGGTTTCCCACACGTTGTGTTCTTACCGTTGGATCGTTCCAATGTTTCTCGGTCTCATTCCACATTCGACCATTCACCACTAATCCAGCTCTGTTGCCAACGCACCTAAACCATTCTTGTTTCCCCTTTACCCTTACCTACAGTGCGGTAGCCTTGCCCTTAACCCTCTCCACTTAGTATAAGTAGTCGGTCATCCTGTACTAGATTCTCTAACTTGAATCTACTCAATCTTCCCTGGAACATACTTCTCTCTGAAGCCTCATAAAGCTTCAGTCTCTAGTATCTTTTCTTAGTTGCTCATCGCAACTAAGTCTACCTCGATCGACACTCATCGTTCGGACAAGACTGTCCTTACTTTGAGTGACTTCTCAGACATCCGTCTACGAAGTCACGTGACACGCGCGTACTGTGATCGCTGCCGACTCATCGTCGCCAGTCTCACTTGCTATACTGGATCCTTCCGGTTACGTCACGAACGTTAGCGGACAACGCCCCTCTTAGGGCTCCGCCTAACAGATCTATTTGAGTGCATAACAGGTGCATTGTGACTTTTCATCAAGTATGCGCTACTTAAACTTGGCAGTTTTCATCATGCCCACCGCTCTATCGATGTTCAAGAGCAACACAACTCTTCAGGATGGTAGGAGGGGTTATTTCTGATGTCTGTATCTTACTAATATGCATACATACTACAGGATGGCTGCAAGCTTTTGATGCCCACGCTGTTGCTGTCCAAGGAAATTTGGTTATCACAACGCCGAACATGGACTTCGTTCCCGTGTTCCACCATTTTGAAGAGGAAACCGTACAGGCTTGTGTGGATGGTCGTTTCGGCACCATAGATTGCTTTCAGTGGCCTCAAGCTTACAATAATGTTTTTTGCAATTCGACTTGCATTCCTCGAAAGGAGGCATTCCCATCCCCGCATCCGCTACATTGGGCTTGGTTCACTCCCACCCAAGAAGACTTCAAGCCAATCCCAGGCAACTCATTCCCTGTAGGCACGCTCGCAGTGGATAAGGTCGAAGGCTTGGATTCTCTTCGCAAATTGGCAAAGAAGCGGGTGCAGGATTGGAGAGCTAATCAGCAAGGCAAGAATGACGCTGTTGTCAGTCGCGTCTTGTCCCTTCGACATGGCATCTCACGGTTGAAGACTCCCTTTACATTCCGCGACCTTCTCATGTTCGTGACTGATGCCCAATGGCTGTTTCTTGAGATTTATTCATTCATGGACTGGATCCTCCTTGCTCAGCCTCGTATCACTGCCAGTGACAGGACTGCCATCGTCAACTCAGAGTGGATGGGCACCTTCATGCACGACAGCGACATGTGCAACAAGCTGTACATTGCTGGTATCCCTGTTTGGTATGTCTGCACCATACATACCTTCGAATATGACAGTAAAACAGCCTGTTTTACTCACCCGTCCTGATCAAATCATCCTTTCAATGTATGCAGAGGGCAACAAAGTTCGACTGTACTAAATCATCTATCGCAGCCCAGGCGGCCACAATCATCAGCTTCATGTTCGCCACCTCTATGGGGGCACGACATTCAGAGACCCTGAGCCAAATCCTTTGTCGAGCAGCTTATCTGCACCTGGTTCTTCTACTGCTGGGCCATCCTCTCAACCATCTGTTGCAGGCAAGGCCCTTCCAAAACATCATAACAAGAAGCACAGACACCAGCCCTGTAAGTACTACTCGCCCCTCTTTCTTATGTATCACAACTAACTACTAAATATTAGATGTCAAAGATGCTCGACCCACGCACCACAACCAGTCAGGTGAATCCATTAGGGACAAATGGAAAGATCCTGAGAGCCCCTACTTCCTGCCGTCAATGCTTCATTGGGATGATGCCCTTAAAAGATGCATCAAGGATTCATCTTGTGTCCGCACTCCCTACGTCATTGACCGAGGATACAGGTTCCCCGAACCAGGTCTCCTATTTGGTCCCAAGCTGCTGGAGCGCCTTCAGGGATACATAGCCACTTGGCTCACCTGTCGTCCAATATGGATTGTGCGGGTTGATCACAACCCTCCTCACAATTACCCGTCCCCTCAACTATGGCATGACTTCCTCGGTAGCAGGATTTCTGCCCAATCACAAGCTGCAGCACCCAAAGGAAAAGCTCCTGAAAAAAAAGTTCTTACTGTGGCGGAGAAGTGCAAGGGAATGATGAAGGATTTGTTCGGAGATGATATGGTGGACTCTCATGGAGATTTATTTGCGCCAGAAGGAATGGTAGAATTTTGTGGTGAACAGGTCCCTGTTGCCAGTCTTGCCCACCCTCCCCAGCTCCTTGCCCAAAAGATTACCTGGGAGTTGTTTGAGCTTGGATTCCGTTATGAATTGAGGGATCTCGATCATCACTTAGCCAAAGGATGCTGGGCAGAAGATCCAGTTGGTCGCGAACAGTTGCTGCATGCCATCTTCCCTGGTGAGGCTGGCCTTGTCATGTGGTCAGAGCCGTTTCCAATGACAATTACGGGATGTGGAATAACACCTTAATTGGTGTTCTTCTGTACCTTGAAAGTTTCCGACAGCTGCTGTGCTCTTGGGATGATGTGCCGCCCCTTCTTACATCGCCGCTCATGCAAGAGACCTTTACAGACACAAAATTTTGGGAAGTCACTCGCGCTGCGACTGGGTTTTATGTTCAGACATTTTTCGATCACTTTGGTAGGCCTCCCATTGTTCCTCACTCGCTCCCCCTGTAATCATGATTTCATAATGCTACATCGCGTACTCCATTTTCTTCCGTGTTTGTGTACAAATATCATGTTCCCTCAGCCGTAATGGTGAAACGGATGCTTCCGTAGTTTCCTCTAGTCCCGTTTTAGTGACATGGTGCATGTATTTGTTTCTCCAGCCTTCTGCTTGACTTTTCTGTGCAGGCATGGGACATAATATGTTCACATTCTCTGCGGCCACCAACTCGAGCGGTTTGTCCCAACTTACTTTTATTTCTATTATATTTACCTTCTCCATCCTCCACTTCCTTCCATTATCTTACTCTGCCCGTGTTTGTGCCTCCCTGAGTGAGATGATGAGAACCTCTGTGACATGTGGTCAATGCCTGATCGGGCTAACCTGAAGGGACAATGCAAACTTTTTCCCTCTGTATTTTCCCATTCTGATACTGAATTATTATCCCGTTGATCATTCGCTTCCGCTTGTTATACTTCATTTTTTTTCCCTCCCTTTTCATCCAACATGCAGGTCAGGTTGTATGCTTGACCTTTATTGATCTCTCCTGTCTGTCACTGATAATCAAGCCCCACAGCTACTCCAACTGACTTCACGTCATTGGTGACTTCCGTTCATGAGTTCATCCAAGTGACTTTGTGTCATTGGTGTCTCACTTACTCCAAGTGACTTTGTGTCATTGGTGTCTCACTTACTCCAATTGACTTCATGTCGTTGGTGTGTGGTGCCCGTTATATTGACTCTTACAGTGCTGCGCTATGGCGGTCCGTCGTCCTAAGCCTAGATGTCGCAAAGTATCTACTCTGGAAGCGGCATCTGCCACGCAGGAAGAACTGCCCCTGAATACTATAGTCTGTGAACCTTGGATGAACAAGGCATGGCGACATCCCTGCCAGACTCGCAAGTTAGACCTCTATCTTCCTGGCCCACCCCCTGTCTTGATTATGCCTGGACGTCAGCATCTCACTCAGCAAAGTTTATCTCTTCCATCCGCACCTAGGATGGTTACCCCCCAAGATCATGACGGACCCACATATCCTTTTAGCGACTCCCTCCATTTCTTTAATGATCCCAGTGTCCGTGATCTCACCAGCTCACAGAAAAAGACCAACCAGTGGCACAGATAGTCAGAAGAAGTTATTCCATCGCTTATAGTGCCCTATCTATTGTACATGCAGGAGACTTCAATGCTATGCTATGCCAACATTGTACGACAGCCACACGGAGATACTGTAGCTTGTCATGCTGGGTGTGGGACATGCAGTATCAAGGTTACATGCGTGTTCTTTGACAGTATGTTGTCTACCTTCTTTTCTCCCCCGATGGCTGATCTAATGTACATTACAGGCTTGTCAGAAATTAATATCATTGTGTGCCCCTGTTTTCCTGCCCCTCTCCAGCTCCTTTGTCGTGGGCTGTTCCCATGTGCTCCTGTTGCTCCCTCACTCGCAGTAGACTTACGTGTTCTAGAGTTTGTCTGCCTTCTTTTCATTCGTCAGTCCCCCAACCATACTGCGTGATGCAATGCAGTGGAGACGTTTCTAGATGGAATGGGATACAAGTTGACATCGATGGTTAGCATTTGATCCTCCACGTACATAGCATATGTAACCTTGTATTAGCATAGCCTGTGCCGTCGCTTCACCAATGCATTTCACTGGTACCAGGTGTTGACCATTTTAGCTCGTGATCACATCTCCAATCTTATTGCCGAATGAACAGGCGCAGCCATCTTTTCGGGACGAGGATGACCAGAGTGTAGGACCTGTGGAAGAGGATGATGAGGGTGATTCGGATTGTGGTGAGATTGGAGATGATGAACTGATGGATGCAATTGAAGACATTGCATTGGTGGATGAGTATAGGTATGATATAGACCCTGATGATGACCTAGATGACATTGAAGATGATTTTATGCCATCATCCCCTACAAGATGTCCTACGAGATAGTATTGCATATAGATGTTACATAATAAATTTAATATATGCACAATACCTTGGTCTTTCTCTATAAGTGCAAAAATATTAATAGTCTTTCCCATAAGTGCATGTGGGATAATTCTAATGAGAAACCCCCTTACCTGGGGGTACTTGCTTAGTCATCAGAAACCCTTTTGACTTTCAATACTGTAGCAGAGTTTCTGACGGCCAGAGCCCACTGCCAGCGCCGTACTGCTGAAAGGGGCAAGTGAGTAGATCAGCTCGAAAGCACCATTTATCTGGTGGGTAGTAATAGAGCTAGGAATTGCTGCATAATTCAGAAATAAGACTTATGTTTTGACTAAGTTTGCTTGCCTGGTATCCAATTTTCAGTATATTCTCACATTATTATCATAGTGGCTGCATTTTTAATGACAAACCTGCAACGATTCACTTACTAGTACAGTCACTGCAGCCTGACACTGGGTCTGGTCACCGTGAATGAGTTCCAGTGAATCCTTCGAATCTTATTCAACACCTAATCCATTCTCAGCTTACTCTAAGAATTACTTTCGGAGCATTACCTTCAACAATGCTTTGTCTCTTGAATTTCCTGAAATTGCTCCAGCTGGCTCCATTTCTCGCTGGTGCTTTGATCTTGATGTCCCAGGCTCAGCAATAGCTACTGTTCTTCTCCCCAGTGAAGTTGCCCTTCACTCGGATGACCTACAACCCATAATCCAACAAATGGAGGAGGCTTTTAGTAAGGGTGCACGGTCTGTGTCTATAGAGGCAATAATCAATGGGCAACCTATTTCATGAACATATCACTTCACAAAGGTATAAAACTCTTGATTTTTAAATGCTTGTAGCCTAACCTTGTTATTATCTACTAGATACGGCTTTTTACAGAAATCAATAATTTCCATCCAAAAATACTCTATGCACGTCAGATCTATAAATTTGTCTCAACAACCCTTCCAATTTCACGCACAGCAGCAATGAAATTCCTTTCATTATCGATTACACAGCACATCCGAGGATTTCATATTACCGAGTTCCCTTTGTGGAAACTTGGGTGTCTATTGGACGAGAACTGGGTCGAAGAGGATGTCCTCAATGGAATGGCTGAATTGCTGTATTTCCGGCTAGCATCAGCATCCAAATTCAGCTGTTCCAACTTTCTTTTTCTTCCAACATCATTTTTTAATGATGCAAGGTACCTCTATGCTCAGCAGCCACAGGTGTTTAGTCAAAATATAGCTGCATTACAAGACCAGTGTAGCACTCGGATCGGTGTTGGGCTCGTATCCTGCCAATCCCATAGGTATTCCACACACATATCCCTCGACACTCCATTTACCTTCTGAGAGTTCCGCGTGCTCATCTGAGTCGTCCAAAGGTCGTCCGTCCATTCCTGAGGCCTGTATACAGTTCCGATCCTCCGTACCATGTCCTGTCTGTGTCCGTTTGACTTCGCTGGTGCATTTTCCACTTGGTTATCTGTTATTGATTATGTTTAGGGGCACATATGTTGTCGGCCCGTCAGTTATATGCATAACAAACATGCCTTGCGCCTTATTACATGCATATCTCTGTAGCGGCTCACCTTGAGTCTTATTACATTTCGGATGTCTTATCTCACTACTGGTTTCGCCTATGCAGTTTCCGGACTTTCACGCTGTAGGATATAATCTGCCTCGCTAGCTACTCACACTTCACTTCACTTTCCCTGCTATGAGTCATAGTTAGTAGGGTCACTTTCGGATAGTCGTACTTCGCGCAATCGATCCTTGTTCATTTGGAACGATTGTTTGGCCTGACCGCTGCCATTTCGCTACTTGCTGTCTCTAAGTTCTCCCGATAGTCTTTGCTTAGTTATACTTCGTGAGGTCTTATACTTCGATACACCCGCCGTACTTCTCTCGGAACATTCGCTGTTCATCGGAAGCTCTTCGGACGCTTCACGCAACCTCGGACCTTCATTTCTAGATGTCAGACCACCTTCGGACCACTTCAGGACGAGTACTTTGGTACTTCGGACACATCCTCGGAACACCAAGTGCACTCTTGGTAACTTTCCTTCTCTCACTTCGATCTTAACAAGATATCCCTTGCTTTATATCAAGGAGCATTTTTATAGGCAGTCTCTTAGGGATGAACATCTCACTTACACTCTGAGTCTTAAGGTAACACTTTTGTAGCGCCCACATAGAATCAACTCTTTACACCGGCTGCGTGGTTCAGATGTCCAGACTATGGGCTTTATTGTCTGGGATAATGATCATTTTGCAGCATACTTCTACAACAAGTCTACACAACTTCTTCATAATGACTCGATGGGATGAGAACCGGCCTCTGATGTTCTTAATATCTTTTCATGGATTCTTACTGGTCTCAGCAACTACCCACCACCACGCTCTGTCCAGAAGGGAGCACTCACACTACAGTCTTCTGGATCAGGGAGCTGTGGCATTGCGGCTCACAATTTTGTCGAATCACTTGTTGATGAGAGTGTTCTGTATTGGGATAATGTCTCGTCGCTAGAATTTCGAAAAAAGGCACTGCAAGAAATTATTATCTATCACGATGCAGCAGCACGAACTTCAGTAAGTCCAATTCATCAGATTCACAAAACTTCATGAGGCTCACATTCATTTAACTCTTTAGGACACAGTCTTTCTTGACTGGGTTCGCCCATGTCTAAACAATGAGGTTCAATCTAATTGCTCAGAAGACTTCGTTGGCTTTAATGACTTCAACTTGTATATACCATTGGTAGTAATCTACAGCCTATACGAGTCTCACTTACTAACATCTAGTCTCCAGGCTTCTCATCCAATCTATAAATTCAAGACTCTAATTCGAACGAAATTGTAATTACCCTCCCTTTTCGACATTTGTTATCTCATCAGATGGTCTTAAATGTAAGAGAACTTGAAAAGTCATTACGTGCATACTAACAGTTGTGATATTTTTTATTCAGGACTCATTGTTGCTGAACATGTCTAGTAATAACATCAATCCCACTTCTAATCTCAACTTCGTGACATCTGGGAACAGTATTGTGAATCCCATCGTACTTCGATCTCCTCCTCCTCAATTTTTGGAGCCATCAATGCAAGAACCATGGACTCCACTTCAAACTATGAAAATTGAGGTTATCGACCTCATTTCACCACTCCATGTCACAACAAGTGCATTGCCAAGATATAATGTCAAGACACCACCTGATAGTCCTATAATCATGTCCCATCCTCGCTCATTGAATCAAGAAAGCGCCGTTGCCATAGCAACAAGGAGAATGAGTTATCTGGGTCTATCATCGAACTTAGTGACTCTGACGATCCAGGAATCAAGTGACAGCCACTTGCAAAATGGTTCAAACCACCTGTCAAAGCATCAACTGCAGATCGCAGTATCAGCACCATAGGTTATCCCATTGCAGTTGGATCAGTGTTGAGAGCATTGAAGAGGCCCAACGTTGCATTTATGCTTGTGAGGCAAACCTGCGGGCATTGTTGGCGCCGAGGACAAAGTAAACGTGTCATGGCTATCGATCATTCTGACCACCACAGAGGCAAGACTATCAAGACAGGTTGTAATGCTCATGTCAATCTCAATCTCATCTGTGGGTCGACATTGTGGCAGGTTACTCTTACCAACTGGGACCATAATCACCCGCGAGAAATCCCTCCTGGGGGTACCATTGTCCGACCACCAACCACAGCACAGCATCAGGTCGTCTCCGAGTTTGCAACGAGCAATGGCTTCCAGCGACAGCACATATCCACTATTCTTGCAAACTGTTTCACAGACCACCCCCTCGAGCCTAAACAAGTATCAAACATGATTAATAATGCACGTCGTCAGGCTTGAGAGGATGTGCAGGCACTTGGTGGTGATATTGCAGCAATCATTGCTGTGCTACAAGGCAGGATTGATGATGGTGAACGTTGGCAGTATAAACTTCAGGCTGGATGAAAGCCAGGTTGTCATTGGCCTTTGGTGGCTCAGTCCCACTCAACTATAACACGTACAACCGCAATCAGTACCTTTATCCGCTCAACATTGGCATCGTTATCGACAATTTCAGTGCCTCACGGAATGCCATGGTATGCTTTTCAGGCGACAGAAGATGTGGAATCACACTGTTGGATTTTCCAATGCCATTTGGAGGCTGCGCGGTGCCCACCAGAAGTTTTTCTTTCAGATCGACATGGTTCACTTATCTCTGCAGCATCCCAGACAATACCTCTCTCACGTCACTTGTATTGTCTTCATCATCTCACAGGGAACATCACACAAAACCTTCAGTATTGTTATTGGTTCTCAGTGGGAGGACTTTATGCATGACTTTTGGATGGTATATTGAGCAGTATCACCAACCGAGTTCGAGAGGCTATGGACTAACATCACAGCAAAGTTCCCCAGGGCTCAGAAATATCTAGAAAAAATCTACGACTGCCGAGAACGTTGGGCCTGGGCCTGGGTGAGCCATGTCTTCACAGCAGGTATTTGAACGAATGGTCAGGTTGAGGCTGAGAATCGAATCAACAAAGTTTTCGGAGGACCAAAAAAGACCTTACTTCAGCTATTCAACAGTCTCAATGAAAGAACAAATGGACAAACTATCCAGGAAATGGTTAAAGTTTGAGAGGTGAGCCTGACACTTTGATAGTATTCAAATGCCAAATCCTAATAAGTTTTCAGTCATCACACCGTCAACATGTTCAGAACCTTGAAATACTTTTTGCAGGACCACTTGCACAGTTATGACAGCATGCTGGTCCATTTGCACTACAAAAGTGCCACAAGGAGATGGAGGAGAGTCTATTCTATGAAACGGAGGTTGTCCAGCGACATTGGGTGTAAAAACTTGGGTATGTGCCTTCGAACTATCTGCTTTGAATCATTGATTTGAAACACAGATACTATCTGTATCATTAGACAGAGTATGCAATTCAGGCAGACAGCGGTGAACGTGGTTATACATGGTGTGATAACGAGGAACAGGTTTGTGTTTTGTTCTACTAGAGTCAAACAAAACTCATGCAATGATTCCTGTTGCCGCAGCACATGATCAATAACTTCAAGAATGACGAGGCATATATTTCCACCAAGTGGTTGCTCCAGCTGATAAGTTCACAAGGATTGGAGATACAACATCTCTTGAAGATAATCAACCATGGTAGGAAAACGACACACTTCCTCACCATCCTTCAAAACAACAGTTATCTGTGTGACTGCTGCATGGGAATGAACCTTGGCATTCCTTGTCGTCACTACTTTCAAGCACTGACCAGGATGCTAACCTTATCGTTTCATATTGGACTCGTCCGAGCAAGGTGCGTGGTGCAACAGTGTAGTCCTCGACTCTGACAAACTTTCATGCAGATGGTATCAAGATCATAACTTGGACATCCAGACTGTGTCATCAGTTTCTCTAGAAAACGTACCACAGAATAACTCTGCCCTTCGATCAACATCTCTTACAACAAAGTCTTCTCACAAATCCAATCCACTCGATTCCTCCATACAGCAAAGCGCTGTACCACCCACCCAGACTATTGGTGCATGTGAAGTATACCACGAAACTCACGCTGCACTCAAGCCACTCATAAATGGCGTCCACACAAAGGAAGACCTCGACAAGCTATCGCAGGACCTTGATGAGCTGCGGTATGTTTTGTCAGTACATTGATTTAAATTTATCAAATATTTCCCTCAGGAGAATCAAAGCTGAAGAGGCCCATTCCACTCTTATCCACAACCCTCCAGTCATTCAGCAGAAAGGGCGCCCGCGGTCAGCACGACTCACAGGTGCCATTGAAGGTAGACCGTGTGGAGGAGGGCCATTGGTGAGAAGCCGCATCTGTTCAGAGAATATAGTGGCCACTCCAATAGCATCCCAGGCTCACCTTGAGTCAACCATGAGCGCAACTCAGAGAGCCCCTTGAAAATGTGGGCTTTGTCGATGGGAGGGTCACACACGGCAAAATTGTGATTGGATTCGGTAACGGATGGCAGTAGATGAGCCACTGGAACTTGAAGTGTGTTGAACTTGATTAGAATTGAATGTGTTCTGTTGGTCACTGGTTGGTTGAGTCTTCATCACACGCAAGGCTCGTATTTTGAATGGCAATGTGTGTATTATTCGACGGCAGAAAGCCAGCAGCGCGTAGTAAATTTTTTAAATGTTGAACATTGAGTACCAGTGCACACGGCGGAAACAAACAGCGGTCTTCATTAGGTAAGCAGAGGTTTCTACCCAATGTTCCTGTTGATGTCGGGGTTTCTTTCCCACGGGGGGTTTCTCGTTAGAATTATCTGTGCATGTGGTCCATACTTGGTCTGTCCCAATGTATCATTGGTCTTTCCCAATTATTTGAAAAAGTACCTATGGTCCTTCCCCGCCCAGTCTGGTCTTTCCTGATTATTTTAAAAAGTACCTATGGTCCTTCCCCCCCGATCTGGTCTTTCCCGATGATAGTAAAAAGTACCAGTGGTCTTTTCCCTCCTAATATGGTCTTTCCCTCTGACGGTAAAAAATACCAATGGTCTTTTCCCTCCCAATATGGTCTTTCCCGGAACTACTAATGGTCTTTTCCCTCTTGATATGGTCCTTCCCTATGATGGTAAAAAATACCAATGGTCCTCCCACTGGTGGATACAGGTCTTTCCCTATAAGCACAAAACATAACAATGGTTCTTCCCACAAGTGTATGTAGTGTTGTCTCAGCTCATCTCAGCTTATGCATTAGCACAGCAAACCCTTGGGTACAGTGTGCTCTACCTGCATCTGTACCGGCAGTACACCCATACCCATAAATGCATGGGTCACATGGGTAAACCCCTGGGTATGTCTGCCCTCTTACTTCCTCTTTGATGCTTGCCAAGTCTTGTGATGCATCAAGCCAGAAGATGATCTCATTAATGTAGCTCTCAAGCTTTGACTTGTCAGCAAGCCTCTCGCTGATTTGCAAAGGTTGTATGCATATGGTTCAAGGCTGTTCTTGACCGAAATATGAGCAGCATGGTCGTCAGCTGTAGTTTATAGATATTATAGATAAGCAGAAAGATACCCTTGTATTTCTCAGCCTCATTGACTATGCACTTGATCTTCTCAGCAGACAAACAATCCTTGTTGTTGGTGAAACCTTGAAGGAGAAGAGCGGGAGTTGGATGAGGGCTGCAATGATATTATTTTGTAGTCTATGCATGTCTAGTAGCTACATTTGTATGTATACCCATTGGTTTACCCCTCATGGGTACCATACCTGCTGATACCCTTGGATACACGGGTATGGGTGCGGGTCAAGGTCTGGAGATCTGCAGGTTTACCCATCCTAATATTGTCAAGTTTTGCACATGCCCAGAGGCTGTGGCTGCCGATATACAGCTCTTTCAAATGGGTCTGTTTCTGGCCTCATTTTTAGAATCAAAAACAGCTTTCACATTCAATGTCTTGGATGACTTCTTGCTGGACAACCTGGAGTGTGGGATCTCAGTAATGAATTATTACAGCAAATTAAGGAGGATGACAATAAGTGTATTTCCCAACTTGGTGCTGGTAGGTTCATTGATCACTCACTGGCTGTGTCATTAATTAGGATGAAGAACTGTTACAGAGAGCTCATGAGGGTAGCCAGACAATGGCAGAAACTGAAGCTCCTGAAATGGAATGACTTCAGCCATGAGGAGAAAGAAATCAGACCCGGCGATCTCACTCTCTTCTGTCCGGTGTGTCCCCAGCCAGGGATCAACCTCACATTGCCAATGGGAGAATCTTCCGAGGCCTGCAATGCTGACCAAGAATCCAATCTGGAGATGCTGAGTTGGCTTTACACTAGATCTCTTGTCATGGACAGAAACTTCAAAGCTGAGCATCTCCATGCGGTAAATCCCACCGATAAAGTATCTCTAATAGATGGCTGTGGCTTCATGGTCGGCAATCTACTCTACAAGAAGCACTTGGCCATTGCCAACGATGGCATTTAACATTTGGAGTGCAACAATTACCAGGCAGTCAATCAGGTAAATGTATCCCTGTCACAGACTGGAAGCCACTGGAATTGGCGGTTGTGCCTGTGCAAGGCATGGTTGTTTTTGTGCCCCACACAATGGTGGACTTTCAGAAGGGAGAAAGGTATGTACATACCTCATGATCAGCCTGCAATCACTGATGGCCAGCAGACAAATGAACATGGATTGTGCACTCTGCAAGGCATTGAAAGGTGAACACCGAAGGAATTTACCATGCATTGACCTTTTATGATGTTAACTGTCAGTATAACAAGCATCTCAAGGAGCACATCGCCGATAGTCCTTTCCTTGAGATTCATAGGGAGCTAAATATCCTCCCCAGCCATTGGACTATGGCATGTTCATGGCCATAAAGACAGTTGCTATGTCAGATATGCGTCCAATTTCGTACCTGGTGCAGCTCAAATCAACGGCGAGATCATGGAGATACTGTGGGCACCATTAAACATCATATTGCTGGCAGCTTATGGGATGGGCACTCTTCACTGAAAAGAATGCCTGGATTACCAAATGAATGATTGCAACTTTATGAAAATGATTAGAATGAGTGAGTGGTATAATGTCAAAATGATTGTTTCTCTAAGTAGATCTCATGAAATGGTTTATAGGCAAGTCCCTTTGCTGGAAATACAAGGAAGCAGTGCAGGGGGTGGCTGACGGTAAACTGGCATTTGACAGGCTTCATGAGACCGCCATGCCAATCAAGTCAGCGATTGGGAAGCCCAGGAGAAGTTGGCGCAGGAACAGCGCCATAGCGATCCAACCACAA
>NW_024541643.1:0-17418 GCF_016758755.1 Suillus discolor
CTAAATTGTCGTCCTGGCAGAACTAAGATGGGTGGTGGGCCGGGAAGATAGAGGTCGAGTTTTGTTGTCTCGCGGGGACGTTTCCATCTGTTGAGCATCCAAGGTTCGCAAATGCTAGTAGTCGGCTGATATATCGATGGAGGTGATGAATGGTGGGTCGTTGCCTTGCGACGTCGAGGTTTTGGACGGCGGACTGCCATTGCGTAATACCTCAAGACTCGAAGTCAACAAGGCAGGAAACTGTGACACGAAGTCAACCAGGGAAACTCAGCCCACGGACGCGCAGTCTGGGGAAGTTTGATTATAGTGACCAGTGGCGGCGGAGGTTGATGGATGAAGTAAAATCGCTAGTGAAAAATCAAAACAATCGCATTAGGCTGAGGAATCACATAACTTATGTGCGGTAGTGCAAATCATTTGTTATTTGAAATCCTTTCGTGGCTATACTAAGTTGTTCCAGAAGAAAGCATGAGCCTTGTTGTCATAGCATAGAACACAAAGTGAACTCACCGCCCCACCATCATGATGAGTCTCTGGCTCAATGTCTGAAACATGCATGCAGTGAATACATATCTTGATCTGGTGAAGGCATAAATCCAAGAACAAGAAAATAAATCATACAGATCGTAATGCCGGAGTAAGATTGTAGTCCGCTGATGGTAACGATACACAGCCGCATAACGGAACGCACTACTAGAAGGAACATAACGGAACGCACTACTAGAAGGAACACAACAGCATCAATTGCATTGTAAGGTAACGAGAACGAACAACAGAAAATACGCTAGGACAACTATGGAATCATGATTGCATGGGAAGCGAATGGGGTACGATGGGAGGCCTGCCGAAATGATCAAAAATGTCTGGACGTAAAATGCCGTGGCCACACGCTTGACTTCCCAAGACTTGGTATCTGTGAAGTTGTCTGATGTCAGCGGGGTCATAAGAAGAGGCGGCACGCCATCCCAATCGCAAAGCAGTCGGCAAAAATTCTCCACATAAGGAAGACAGCCCTTCAGGGTGTTATCCCACAACCCGTAATGTTCCGACAGAAATGGCTCTGACCACATCACTAGACCAGCGTCGCCCAGGAAGATGCCATGGAGGAGTTGCTCGCGACCAGCTGGATCTTCCTTCCATTGTCTCTGCGCCAAGTGACGATCAAGATCCCTCAACTCGTATCGAAAGCCGAGTTCAAACAGCTCCCATGTGACCTTCTGGGCTAGAAGAGCGGAAGGATTAGTAAGACTGCCGATGGAGATTCCTTCACCCCGAAATTCAACAACTCCATCTGGCGAAAATACATCGCCCTGAGATTCTAGCAAATCATCGCTGAACAACTCCCGCATCACCTGCTTCCGCTTCTCGGTGGCCGTAAGACCCTTTCTGTCAGGAGCTTTCTCCTGATGAGATTGTGGCTGGGCAGAAGGCACACTACCAAGGAAGTCGCGCCAGAGTTGAGGAGTGGGATAAGTGCGTGGAGGATCATGGTTGACTCGGCCTACCCACAGTGCACGAGATGCAAGCCAATTGGCAAGATATATCTGCAGACGTTCAGGCAGTTTGGGGCCGATAAGAAGAGCAGGCTCAGGGAATCTATACCCCCGATCGATAACGTAGGGCGTGTGAATGCGCGACTGGTCCCTAATTGCAATTTTCATCGCTGCTTCCCAATGCAGGTTCGGCGGTGGAAGGTAAGGAGTGTCAGGGTCTCGCCACTTGTCCCTGGATTCGCCTGACTGAGCAGGACATGCAGGGCGAGCTTTAATGGAGTCTAAAATGGTGAGTATCCAACGTGCACAAAAGAAAGAGGCGCTTACATGGCTGGTGCTTTGGCTTACTCTTCTGTCGAGATGGCACCTTGCCATGACTAGATCCTTTAGGATCGGAATTCGAGCTGGACGATGGTTGAGGGTTGGCTGCCTTGGGGTCTAGGTGCGTTGTACCTGCGTATAGGCGGCGAACATGCACATGACGACTATAACCACCAGGACCGCAGTATATCACTTCGAATGGGCGAACTTTACTGCCCTCCGCGTACATGCCAATGATGATGTGATCTGGACGGGTAAGTAAAACTGGTTTGACAACCTTCATGTTCGGGGGAATGTACGCGCTTGCGCGAACATACCAAACGGGGACACCAGCGCAGAATAACTTCTCGCAGACGTCGCTACTCTGCACAAAGTGCCCATCCAATTGTTACGACAAACGGTCGTGTGCGACTAGGATGATCTAAACAGCGACAACCACGACAGTGGTACCAAGTGCTGAGAGTCGTCGGCCTTTACAGACAAGCAAAGGTTGCGTACTCGAACGTAGCTCGTGGTGGTTAACGAAGGGTTACGCTGAGATGATAGCAGGGTTTTACAGACAGTGAGAGGTGTCACTGAAGGTACGAGTCGATGTCGAGCAGGTAGCTTTAGCGGGACAAGGAGTTCAAGGGTAAACCTAGTAAGATTAAAGTAAGGAGCGTCTACTTTAATCTTCGACCTTATATAGGGCTACTCTATCGTGTCTAAGCTCAGCTCGAAGCTGGGTTCTAATCTGCTTATCTACATGAGTCAGAGATAGCGTCCATGAGGCGGGCTTCTATCGTAGATAGCGTCCATGTGGTACGCTTCCATCAGAGATAGGATCCACGTGGTATCCTTCTATTAGTACATGAGGCAACACGAGGCTTGCCTTCTATCTTGATAACATAAATAGGTCTTCTAGACCTATGTCGTCATGTCATGTCACGTGCGGTCCAGACCGCTTATCTAAGCCGGCAGTTGCCGCTTATCGTCTATCATCGTCTATCGTCATCTGTTGTCTATAGAGCTGGTGAGGCTCCGGTATCGTCTATAGCCGTGCGGTGGCAGAGGGCTGTCTGCTGGCAGGGGACTCATGCCATGTTACTGTAACACCATCGCCCCGAACAGCATGATGAAGGCCTGAAGTCGTGAGAGGCTGAGCTATAAGTACCCAGTCGATGTAAGAGTAGATATCAAGAAAGAGACGCTGAGCATCGGTGACGAAAATGAGAAGATCACGAAATGTGAGGGGATGTGACTTCAAGCGTGCGACGGCATGTCGGAGGGACAAAAGGCGGCCATATATGACTTGGCCTCTGTCTGGCTGAGCCTGTCTATACTCACGGAGTCGTTGTTCCGCCAGCTTGAAGAGGGATTGCAAGCCTTCGACCTTATCTGACGCCAGTGTGCCCACAGGAAACGAATTCCCAGGAATGGACTTAAGATCATTCTGGGTAGGGGTGAACCAGGCCCAATGAAGTGGGTGAGGAGACGGAAAGGCCTCCTTTCGAGGTATGCAAGCGGCATAGCAAAATGTATCGTCGTAAGCCTGAGGCCATTGGAAACAATCGATAATGCCAAAGCGACCATCTGCGCGCGCTTGTAAGATTTCATCGTCGAAGTGACCGAATTCCGGAATGAAGTGCATGTTGGGAGTCGTGATGACAAGATTGCCCTGCACGGCAACGGCACGAGCGTCGAAAGCTTGTAACCAAGCTGTTCGAAACTTTGGCGTTAGCACATGAAAGACAGATGGAGACACACATACTGTCTGGGAGGGCGGTATTCGCTTTGAATAGTGTCAGGGCGTTGGGCATGATGTGTACTACAAGTCTTCACTGCACAACGCAACGAACAAGTGAAAAAGTAGACATACCTTGTGTCAGTTGCAGAGTAAAATCGTGGGAGTTCGAGTCGCTGACCAGGAAGAGAGCAATAACGCCAGGATAAGGATGTAAGAGGAAATCAGTAAAAAGTAAATGAAAGACAAGTGAATACCTCACTGGCTGTGAGACGCTCAATGAAGATGTCAAAAGAAACTTGAAGGACGAGCGGTGCAGATAAGATCCAGTTGCAAAGCACTCCCGCGGAGGATCTTCAACCCTACTGGTGCAACAGCGGGTGGGCAGCCAGGGCAATCCTCCAGACACGTAGTCTAGGAGTGTTAGACCAGCGACGCGCAGTCAACTGATCAATTAAAATGAACAGCACGAAGCCAGTTCGGATGGATACAGGCCAGAGTCGAGTGATATCCTGGGGGGACGATAGAAACACGGGGATGAGTGAAGAGAGAGGATCAGCGACAGTAGTTAGTAGCAAAAGAGAAATATCATCAAGTGGGAAAATCCCAAATGAAGTTCCGACTAAATGTGAGTTACAAGTTCGATTGTGGGAAAGTCCCATACCTTTGCACTTACTTAATCTCCCTCGTCCATCGTCTCCATTGTCCATTGTCCATTGTCCATTGTCCATTGTCCATTGTCCATTGTCCATTGTCCATTGTCCATTGTCCATTGTCCATTGTCCTCTCCATTGTCCTCCATCCATCATCCTACCGCCCTTATCCTTCACCCCGACAAATGTTCCACCTGGATTTCCTGGTTCCATCCTATTTTGAATTGGCTTCATGCCATTCACATCCTGATCCATTGACTTCGTGTCTTTGATCAATCACTCCTAGACTGCGTGTCTGGAGGATCGCCCTGGCTGCTCACCTGCTGCTGCACCAGTAGGGTTGAAGATCCTCCGCGGGAGTGCCCTATATTTTCTATCCGCTCGGTCTTGCTTGGACCTTCAGCATCGAGCCTCTCAGTTGAGTGCGCACTTATTTCTCTTCCTCTACTCCCTCTTCTGACTTTCCTTAATGTCTTTTCGGGTCTCGTTTGCCTCATGCCTCACTTGCTGGTGCGACGCCCGTCTCCTTCAGTTGAGTGCACAATTTATGTGTTTTATCTACTACTGATTTTCCTTCGTGTCATTTTGGGGACTCGTGCAACCTTCGATTTTCATTTTCATCGGTCAGTTTGGTTCTCTATCCCTCAATGTGTTCACTCGATCCCTGATACTTCTTCATGTGGCTTACTATCTTCCCATTCATTCGATCCATGACCAGCACCATTCGTTTTCAGTGTCATCGGTCAGTTTGTTTCTCTATCCCTGGTACTCCCTCATGTAGCTTACTATCTATCAGGAACCTTTGAATTGAAGTTTCATTGTATCAGAATGGTCAGTCTACCGCTTGTTCTACTGTAGGGATTCGTACTCAATGCAGATCTATTAGCTTGTAGCGTGATTGGCTGATCTACTGCATGTTCTAGAGTAGGTTCTAATGTTCATTGTTATCACAGATCTTCTTACCAACCTCTTGGCTCCATTTCAGTTACTGTCACATATCCTGCGCAATCCATGGCGCCCACTTTGTTCGGCTGTCAAGCGAATAGAATCCTTCCTTGGCAATCCAAAACCCACTAACCACCTTAGGGTCTTGTGATTGTATATATAATGCTATCTGATCTGTAGGTACCCTCTCAATTTCTAGTTTTTTTTTACTTGCTCTTACAATCTGAATTTCTCTTCCACGTATCCTTACCTGACTTTGCATCGGTGCAATAAAATTGTGGAGAAACTTCGTGTTTCTTTCAAGATATCATACCTTCTTCGTATCTTCGTGACTACGAAGAACAGTTTCAAATATGCCTCTTACTACCTGCTCTGGACACCGGTCAAAAGCCCCACTTCGAGCCGACCAGGTTTCTACCCATACGTCAAAGGATGGCAACGAAGCACGTTCCCTGCCCTGGTCCAAAGTCGGCCAATGCCAATGTAAGCTTATAGCAGTCATTTTGCCATCTACTGACTCGTTGTTAGGTACCTCGCCCTCGGCCTAAGGCTCGTCCCCTTCGAAGGTCCGAACGTTCCGACCCTTTGACATCATCTGCTGAGGAAGAAATTTTCTTTTCCAATTTTGCCAGGCGTTCATTCGTCAGGGACAAGTCCAATGATGCAAGTGAGGATCCCGAGGCCCAGTTATCCTGACCCTGACGGTAAGTTCACTTACCACCTTCTGACTACTGCTGATGATTCCGCAGAGGACAGATAATGATACACAGCAAGTTGAAGGTTTGTTTTCTCTTTGGTCTTCAACTTTGAATAACTCTGGTCCCTCAGCTTCTCTCAGGGATGACAGTTCTGTTCTCCGCAATGAGAGTGACACGGGTACAGGTATTGTTTACCCATCTGCAAAATAGTCTTTGGCATTGACGGTGTTTTAGTAACAGGCAACAAAAATCAAACCCAACGTAAGTTCCACCATTCATGTCATTTGGTTGTAAATAATTAATACGTATTGCAGGTCCATCCAATGGTGAATATTGTAGTCCTGCAGCGACTGAACGAAAGGGAGACAACAGCCGGTAAGTTTTGTTACATTGTTTATGGTACACAATTAACAATATTCCATTATAGCTCCGTCCGACAGTGAGTCTGGCAATCCTGCAGCGACAAATGAACAAGATGAGACTGTGGGTGATTTTATTCAAACATCTCATGGTACACTGCTAATATATTTATCACAGCTCAGTCCGACGGTGAGCACGGCAGCAACGTAGCAACGAACAACGGGGTCAACTGTTGCAGGTAGGTTTCGTGTTACATTTTTTTTAAGTGAAATGACCAAACATGTCATACGACAGTTCCGTCCTTGAATGAACCCGATGGTCATGCAGCGGTTAATGAAAGGAGGATCAATGCATGTAAGTTTCTTCATCCAATTCATAGTACATACACTAACATAATTTATAAAAGCTCCATCCAACGCTCACAGCGTGATCAAAACAAACGAAAGGGAGAATACTGCAGGTAGGTTTCACTATACATTTGGTAGTACACCGCTCATGTGTTTGGTAACATCGATAGCCCATCGCCCGCGCAGATCCGGTGCCCGGAAGTCATACTTACCTTCTGACGAGGGGAAATCTGTAGAGAGCTCTGGCTCTGATAGCGACTGGGCTGCAACAGAAGAGCAGCGAAAGAAAGCAGAGCGCCATGCTGAATCCCATGAGGTCCCCCAGCCCATCTACAGAGGGACATCAGAAGGGCAAAGCAGTGGCAGAGGCAGAGGCAGACGACAATGATGATGATTCCGAGGGTTGCGACTGAAGAAGACAAGCTTGAAGACGGGGACGAGACCACGTGCAAAGCGGGCAGACTATCTAAGGAAGCTATTCTGGTAGTGCATGATTTGGGAAGAGGGTCCAGGAGGAAGCGACCTAAAATTGGCAAACAGTTTGGGAAACATCGGCAGGTTATTCTGACGGAGGCAGGATTAGCTAGGAAAGCAACTCGCAAGGAGTCCATTTGGAACCAGCATCAGGCCTGGTTTAAAACTGTGCTGCACCCATCCAAAGCAGGTATGTTATTGCGTTGAAGGTTGTTCCGATCTATGTTCATACCCTTTCAGCGAGCTTGCAGGCATGGAAAGTCAAGCACGCTGAGCATTATCATGCCCACTCACACAAGGACCCTAAGAACGCGGCTCTCTGGAAACAAATCTGAGAGCATTTTGATCATGCGATTGCCACTCCTGACGATCTATCCTCTTGAGAGTCATGCAGTCTCATGATGGCAGTCTGTGAAATGTTTGCGAAATCGGTGAGTGCTGTTTTGGTGACTAACGTTTACTGGTAACTAACCTTTATTGATAACACGACCTTCTGAAGGCTTTGTACTGGCACTGTACATATGGAATTCATGTCGCTGGCATTGTGATTTATCCAGGAGATGAGGAGTCTGGCCAGCCAGGCCTCCTGGCTTTTTTGCGGGGTCAGATATTGTAAAGGCCCTCATTGACGCTCAACGAGTTGATGCCAAGCATATGATAGATGAGATCATGACAATCCTTAAGTGTGTTTTGTTTTTAATTAAAGGCTACAGTCATGCTAACATACTACAGGTACAAGGATTTAGAGGCTGCGCAAGCAGGAGGCAAGAATATCAATTTTCTTCCGCCACCTGCCCCTGGTCAGCCAATGCTTCGCTTCTACGCAATGGTAAATCCGACAGGGATAGAAATCGCATGGTTGCACCCGTGGTGATCAGCGAAGCATTCGGTTAATATCTCTCACCTGATCGTACTGCCATTGTACTCACATTTTTAATAGCTGAAGCCGGTCATGCGCTAAAGACTTCCAATAGTAGATGGATGACAATGCTCGATGTCCTGTACTCGACAAGGTTATGCATCCATGACTGGCCCGCCTGGAGTTCCGCCCCCTGGCCCTGATTTTGACCTCAAATCACTGTCTGCAAGTCAGTTACGCGCCCTGGTGGGTCCATATTTGAGGATTCATCTTAGTGAGATGTATGAAGCTGAGTTGGGCCGAGATGAGGATGAGGATGATAGTGATGCAGAGAAAGGCAAGATGGCCAAGCGGAAAGGCAAGTCCAAGAAGTCTAATGAGCATCGACGAACAAAGGGCGCGGTCGTGGAGGTGCCTGATGTTCTCTTATCTATCCAGGGTTGGAATCCTCGTGCAGTTTTCCCATATTCGAAATCGCCACCAATTAATATCTTCGCACTACAGTTCAGTTGCAAGACCTTACCTCGTACACTGGCGAGGTGTTCGAAATCCCTCTTGTCATTGATACAGATGGTGTCATCTTATGTCGTCTCAAAGATTCAGAAAAATTTATTAAGGATCTCCCTCCCCACGTCACTCGCAAGCAATAGGCAGATGATTCGTGCAGAAACTCCGACCTCAGATGCAAGTGCAGAGCATTCGGCTCAGAGGCTTCCGTGTCCTAACTTGGTAAATTTATGATTCAACTGAAGATCTTTGTACTCATTACCAGCAGGTTTCTCACACACGTGGTATGGTTCCACGCTGCCACCTCTGGGGCTCCACGCACTCTAACCTTGGGGCTCCACGCTCTAACCTTGGGGCTCCGCGCTCTAAACCAATGGGCTTTGCGCTCCACCGCTGGGGCTTTGCGCTCCACCGCTGGGGCTTGCACGCTCCACTTCTGGGGCTCCAGCGCTCCAATCAATTTGTCCCTAGGCACACTGGACTATGATAATCATGCTGACTACAGTGACCTCCCAGACGACTATGACAATCTCCCACCATCATCTCCTTTTTCCCCTGCTACGCCTCGAGGTTCAAATGCAAATGCAGCCCATGGACGATCCCAGTACAACCGTCTGTGTGAAGACATCCGCCATTCTTTGGCCTCTAAGTCTGACACTCGGAAACGACCTCGTGGTGATTATGAAACTATCAGTGAGGCCGACGACATCGAGACTGCCGTGGTGGATGATAGGCATTGGGCCAGGATGCGCAGTATGTCGTCTACATCTTTATTTTATTTTATTTTTTCAATCTCAACCAACCTTTTGAATCGCAGGACAGGACAAGCATGGATCAAAGGTCTACTCTTGGGCATCAGTAAGTTACTATTCAATTGTCATTTTATTTTACGGTGCTAATTCATTGCCATTCACTTAGTCATAAGCCGATTGCTCGTGCTCCGTCCATGGCATGAGCCGTCCCAAATAGGAACGCTGCGCGCTTACCATCTCATTCGTCAGCGGCACCCTATACTGATCGCTTCGCCTTCACGCCAGCACGGCTGTTGAGTGGCTGTTGAAGCTGAGTATGAATTTGATTCCTACTGATCTTCATAGCAAGTATATCATTCTCGCATGTTTTGGTTTGGATCCTTACTGTGTTGCAACTTCTCATATTATGTTTTAACCTCACTCACTCAGTGCCCTGTCCAGTTGCTCATCATGTTATGCCCCTTATGTGTATGCCCCTTCATCACTTATGCTTTATGCCTTTTTAGTTGTCACGTGCATACTATGATCAGATAAGTGATAGACATTGATGCGAATATCACTATGTTTTTCCAGCCGTCTCACTAGAGAATACTGTCCGAAGTGTGACCGTTTAAATTTGCTAGTCTTAATGTGAATTCTCGATGACCTTATTGAGGGTTTTTGGTATGAATTCTACACCTGCCGCCACAGTAACATTGTAAGGTGCATTGTAGCACCATTTTCATTAATATATTCTGACTTCACAGCCTTCATTTTGCACCACCACATCTCATGGTTCTTTACATGCTAGGATGTTTCCATGTAGTTTATCATATGGCAAGTACATGTACAAAAATGAAACAATGAAAATTGAGTGCATAGACAATAGTTGATGTGATGAATCGAGCACATAGGGGGCGGGGAGGCTATCTGGGAAAGTGAAAAGGTGTGTAATAAGGGGGTGGGGTGGGTTATCCTGTCCTTGTAACTTGTATGTCACACTATCTCATATGTTCTGCCTTACTTAGTAGTCTATGGTTAACCTGCATGTGCATATGACAGACAGAAAGAACTCACATACCATTTTGCAAAATTCATCAATTTTTTCTCGACCATCATCATAGATTCATATGGTACAGCATTCCAATCTTCATCAATTTTTTCTCGGCGGGGGTACTGGACCATCATCACAGATTCATACTGTACAGCATTCTGATCATTCTTGGCAGGAGTACTAGACCATCATCATAGATTCGTACTGTACAGCATTCCAATCATTATCAATTTTTCTTCACAGGAGTACTGACCGACATAGGGAGAGGGGGTCTGTAATAAAGGGCATTTTGTGCAATTCATCAATTTTTTCTTGGTGGGGGTACTGGACCAACTTCATAGATTTGCACCATACAGCATTCTGATCATTCTTGGTGGGGGTACTGGACTGACATCATAGATTCGTACCATACAGCATTCTGATCATGACCAAGATGGTCTGTGAGACTGACGAGCCCAAGGAAGATGGTGCTGAAGGAGATGCGGATGAGCCCAAGAAAGGTCATGGTGGATGTGGTCATGTACAACTGGCCATTAGGAAAGAAGGACTGAAGCTTTTTGTCCAATACAAGAGACCCAAAGATGAGGGTGAGGATGTGAAATCTCTGGGAAAGTGAAAAGGTGTATGATAAGGGGGTGGGATGGGTTATCTTGTCTCTGTAACTGGTATGTCACACTATCTTATATGGTCTCATGCGCACTGCAAGACCAAGATGGTCTGTGAGACTGACGAGCCCAAGGAAGATGGTGCTGAAGGAGATGCGGATGAGCCCAAGAAAGGTCATGGTGGATGTGGTCATGTACAACTGGCCATTAGGAAAGAAGGACTGAAGCTTTTTGTCCAATACAAGAGACCCAAAGATGAGGGTGAGGATGTGAAATCAATGCAGCCTGACAAGCAGCTGATTACACCGTCTTCAGAGGTTTATACGATGTTCAAGAAGATGTCAGACTCCGACCTTCATCTAATAGGTCTTTCAGATGAGTATGCTCATCCTGAGTGGATGATTCTCACCGTTATGCCTGTCCCGCCTCCACCTGTCCGTCCCAGTATAGCAGTTGATGCCAGATGGTGGTGCTATGCAGAGTGAATATGACTTGATGTACAAGCTTGGTGAGATCATCAAGGTGTCCGCACATATATGGCGGAATATGATATTTGTTAACCCACATGTGCATATGACAGACAGAAAGAACTCACATACCATTTTGTGCAATTCATCAATTTTTTCTTGGTGGGGGTACTGGACTGACATCATAGATTCATACCGTACAGCATTCCAATCCTCATCAATTTTTTCTTGGTGGGGGTACTGGACCAACATCATAGATTCGTACCGTACAGCAGTCCAATCATCATCAATTATTTCTTGGAAGGGAAACTGACTGACATCATAGATTCGTACCATACAGCATTCTGATCATCATCTATTTTTCTTGGCGGGGGTGCTGGACTGACATAGGGAGGGGGGGCTGATCTGGGAAAGTGAAAATGTGTAAAATAAGGGGCATTTTGCGCAATTCGTCAATTTTTTCTTGGCGGGGGTACTGGACCAACATCATAGATTCGTACTGTACAGCATTCTGATCATGTTGTTGTGGTCCACCCTATATTATATATGGTCTGCCCTAGTTAGTCTATCATGTTGTTGTGGTCCGCCCTACATGAAATATGGTCCACCCTATGTAGGCTATATTGTCTTTGTGGTCCGCCCTATGTGACATATGGTCCTCCCTAATTAGTCTATAGTGGTGTTGCGGTCCACCCTATGTAGGCTATATTGTCTTTGCGGTCTGCCCTATGGGACATATGGTCCTCCCTAATTAGTCTATAGCATTGTTGCGGTCTGCCCTACATACACTATAATGTCTTTGCGGTCTGCCCTATGGGACATATGGTCCTCCCTAATTAGTCTATAGTGGTGTTGTGGTCCGCCCTATGTAGGCGGTCTGCCCTATGGGACATATGGTCCTCCCTAATTAGACTATAATGGTGTTGTGGTCCGCCCTACTTAGGCTATAATGTCTTTATGGTCTGCCCTGTGGGACATATGGCCCTCCCTAATTACTCTACAATGGTGTTGTGGCCTGCCCTATCTGATATATGGTCCGCCCTAGTTGGTCTATACTGTTGGTGTGGTCCACCCTATATGGTCCACCCTACATAGGTCATGATGTCTTTGTGGTCTCCCCTACATGACATACAGTACTCCCAAAGTAGTCTATATCCTTGTCAATGTTGTTTTCTACCATGGGATCATGACTAAAGATACTACTGGTAAACCTGGCATCCAGGCGAAGGTAACTAGGATGGGCGAAATCACCTAGGCAAAGGTAAGGTGGGAGTCACAAGTACCATGGTTCACAACGAAGGTAATGATTGCGCAATATTTTAAAACACTAGGTGACCACTACCAAGGTCCAAGGTAGGAAGCATCCTAGCTATCAACTCTGGAGCTCTTTTTTATTGTACCATGTAAAACTCCAGAATGTACAGGTGAAGTCAGTAGCAAGTGTAGGTGCATGGGGATATGCATCTGTAAAAATTCAGTCAGTGTACCTGCAGCGAAAGCATGTAACAACCATACCACATTATTATGTACCAATCGACAGGACCTGTGTGGACATAGGGCTTAAACTAGTCAAAGAGGCTCAGCTGAGTGACAGATAAGAAAGGTAGGTCCAGGTATGCCGGTAACACATAGACAAATATGGTAATGCAATCATACAAGCCTAGTGCAGGCTTGATTGTCACAGTGTATCCTTTGTATTGTTAGTGCGAGAAGATTGGTTGAATTATAGTAGAACTAAACAGATATGACCACAAATACTACCAGACTTCATAATGAACAGTGTCTTCCTAGCAAGACACTAAATTGAGCAATATACAATTGCATTCACAATTTCAGCCATTATATGATTCTATATGGTAGATATAACACAAACATTCATGGTAGTTCAATGCTATTCACCATCAGAATCAACAGAAAATTATCGCAAAAAATGAAAATCTAGGTGGTTTGTGACCCCAGACACTCCGGTATATCTGGGAAAATCCATTAGATATATGGTCCAAAATACCCTGTGGTACGTGCCATGACATGGTCCCAATGGTCTATGGTCCATGGGCAGTACATCCTCTTTTGGTCCACACAAATAATAGGGAAGGACCGTGGAACGTTGGAGAGACCAGCAGAAACATACCTCTTAGGTACAAATCTCTATAGACAACAATCAACCTAAGAGGTATCTAAAATGGGGTGACCAAAGTGCCGCCACCCGTGTTTCACGATGGAGCAATTCATCAAGGCCATACGTATGGTACAGAACGGTCATGGTAAGTTTTTGTTATGATATCACCAAAGTGCTTGCTCACCATTGCATCTCACACAGTTCCCCCATCATCACTGAAACCATATGGATGGCCTTACTGACCTGAAGATGAGGTGTGCTCAGTCCATACACAAACAGGTACCGTGAACTTGCATACATTTTCCTCTTTCATTTTACTCATAAATTGCGCAGTCTCTCATAGCCCAGAAGACCGCTCCCTGGCCAAAGAGGAGGACACTTCCTCAGAAGTCTCTATTGATGATATTTGTATTGGCCCCACGGCTGCTGCTGCTGACAACAGTCTCGATAGTTCCTCTTCCAAAATGGGGGAGAGTCCAGTATGAGTGGTACTGAAACACTCGCTGACCTTGACCCTGCTCTTGAATTTAACTGGTTCATGACCACTAGTCATTTTGGTGTGGGGCTATACAATGAAATGTCAGTCGCTTTTTATTGCTCTTGATCTGAACCGCATCAAATTATTCATAGATCTACCACCCGGATGCTTCATGCCCCAGGCACATCTGTCCATTACTTCACCACACTCCATGAAGCTAAGGAGTATTTCAGGCTTGCTTTGGCGGTGTGGTGTGGTGAGACGGTCTAACGTGAAAGTACTGTTTGTCACTGCAAACTCAAAATATCATGGGGTGTCCCCAATGAATAGGTTCTGTGGGGATTAACTGTTTCATTCTTACATATGCTAGATACTCAATCATGATAAATATTTACGTTTGAATCAGACATGCGAGTCTTGTATGACCCAGGCCTCACAAGCAACGTCATCTGATAAGCTTTAAGCTCAGTTCAGCATGCCAACAGTGATTCTCGCATGGCCGATAATATATCACAGGCCCATCAGAAAGTCCAGGTCTGCCGTTGAGTCACATCAGAGAACCTGTGAGAAGAAGATATCGTCATATATCATCATATATTGTAATATACAGTTGTACAACATTTGGTGTGCTTGCGCAAGAAAATGCTTTTGACAATATATTTTAACACAAGTGGCACTGAACAAAAAAAAACATTACTGAATTCGAAGTGCACTACACACTGAATTATTTGAAAACAGCGCAACTTGATTTCATGATGTCAAGGAAACATGCTTTGTAGATGTATGTAGTGTATATTCAATAATTCAGTGTGTAGTGCACTTCGAATTCAGTAATGTTTTTTTTTGTTCAGTGCCACTTGTGTTAAAATATATTGTCGAAAGCATTTTCTTGCGCAAGCACACCAAATGTTGTACAACTGTATATTACTTTGTGACACTTACCTACCAGCTCGCCACCATCTGGCCAGTATCCAGCAAGACACCAAGTCATCCGCATTGCAAAAATTGAATTTTATATTGTCTATCATAGTACAGGTCTGTCCCGAAGTGTGGCTCATATGCCACCAAACAATACAGTGAGTTGTTTACACTAACTTACTGGTACGTTACTACATACACCTTGTCCCTCAAATCATTACCGCAATGGCACCAAAATATGGAACTGCAGAAGAACGCCACAGAGCTCGATTGCAGAGCAAACGACAACATTATCAATGGTCAATTTCAACCACTCAGAGTCTATCAAGATACTTAATGAATTTTATTTGTTTTCTTGTAGCAATAAGACTATGGAGCAGGCAAAGTCTCGAACTCGTTGGCGGGTGCGAAGTTGTCATTTTAATGATGTATGTATTTCCTTGATATACAGTGCTATATGTATCTACACTTTCACAAACAGGATGTTGTTGCATTGTTTCGCACCTTAGACCAACTGAGCACTGAACTTGGGTACAAGTCTGGTGTTCCCGAGGCACGCATCATGCAATCTCGCGTTATCGCAGTGCTCCAGAGAGTGAGTGACGAGGGTTGGAGTGTGCTACGCCCTGAGTTGAATGATGTATGTATTACTCTGCTGGGTCTGCAGGGGCGTGCTACCAAGTTACATGATGCCATGCAACAACTTGAATGTACGTCTGGGACTGGATATCACCTCTTGTTGAAGCAGAGCCAGGAACTGGTGGACTTGATGGGGAGACGGCTTGCAATAGAGAAGGAAGTCATATCAATAATAGACGAAGGAGGTGTTGAAGCTTATGATGAGGCAATGTTCACCAACTCACTTGTTTGGCAGACTGCAGTTGATATATCAGACAAGTCTTAATATAAACCAGCCGAATTTGTGAACTGCGTCTCACTAACACCGACGACAAATGGTTGGAGGCCAGAGACGGCGAGCCCTGAAGCATTATCAGCGCGATTTCTATGCGCACAATGCTGCTGCTTCAAAAGCAGTGAATAACGATACCAATGATGCGCCTCAACACACACATGATGTTCAACAATGCAAGCACAGCAGTTTTGAAACAGGACAAAGTGGGCGGTTGAACGTCTCTTCAACCTACTACACCGTTCCAAATTCTCCAGGGAAACGCTGTCGTGGAGATTCAGAAGTCCTACTGGAGACTACAGAGTTTAACTTTACAACTCTCGATGACTTTCCTGATAACCTTCAAAATGACACGCCAGAGTTTGTAGAATTCATGAGGCAAAAACACACTGTGGTTCATGGTGAGACCTTGCGCTTATGGGAATCCGATGCCAACTTGTTCTTGGAGGAATTCCTCCGTCTGGAGGGTCAGGGCGACTATTTACAAGATGTTGTGTTTTGTGGTGAGGAAGCTGCGATATATCATGTCAGGATTGTCACGGTTCAGAGATGTTCTGACATTTGTGTATGGTCCGTGTACATGAAGACAGCCATTTCATTAAAATGGAGGTATGTGCATAGATACTCCACATCTTACATCAACTGACTCTTTTGTGTTTTAAACTTAGCATTGGGATGGCATCTCATTCGACGATATTACCTCAAAGTCCATGGGGATCCGTTTGCAACTTGGACCACACTCGGGCGTTTGTGTGACAAACCCACTCCCTGCTTTCAACTGACGAATTCATTATAATTCACTACAACGGTTATTACGCAGGGGTTAGATTTCTGCGATGCGCTTGTGTCAGCCATCACAGTTCCACTTACTCCGATGTTTCGTCCTTTCCTGCCACACAGTCAGATCCCGACAACAGCCGCAACATCGGGCACTGGAATACTTTCAAATGTTGTCTTTTCGAGTCCAAAGTTTCCACATTTGAATTTTACAAACAGCTGCCCGTTTGACGGACAATACAGGAATTCATGTACCGAAGGTATGTGCTAATGTTAATTCTAATTCTCTTCCAATTTGTCATATTACAATCTAGACCGTTATGAATCTATGTTGCGCATGATGCGAGAGTGGCGGTTCATCAAGCAGATGCAACGCGCTGGTCAAGGTCATCACCCCAAAGGTATCAGCAACTGAACCAGGTGCATGTGCTGTATTATGTCCTGCATGTCCCCATGTAGGAAAAATCTGCCAGATGGATGGGAAAATGCACCATCTGAAATATGGTATGTACAATTAACATCTTTTCCCTCCAACTTTGCTCTCACACAGATCCAGATTCTTATGCCTTATTTCTGGGCATTGACACCAATTTCGTCTGGCTCACCGTAACGTCTCTTCGGCCACCGCTGATCCTGGTCTCAATCACGGATATGCTTTTTTTGTAGAGGAACATGCCTACAAAAGTTTCATCAGTTCACAAGAACGAGCTGTCCAGGAGGTAAGTCCATCATTCTATTCGTCCTGGGCACTAAGTATAACTCTGTGCAGATGATTCATGCTCCAGTCACAATGCGGTAAATCTCGCAGATACAAGAGTCTTGCGTGGGCTTGCGGCCACTGGCGCCGGTACCACATTGCGCACACACAATTTCAATGGCCCTGCTCCGTCGGTGACTTACAAAAAGGGTGAACGGTGTTATGTTCACTTTTTAGTCATATTATTATTAACAGCACATACAGGTACCTTAATATGGATTA
>NW_024541644.1:0-17385 GCF_016758755.1 Suillus discolor
TGCCACCTAATAAATAATCTTGCAAATTGTACGTACACGCAATATAGTAGTCCAATGTAGCGCACCTAGCGTATTCAAGTTGAAGTCAGCACAAGTTGTCAACTACGCTCATAGCATAACCTACGCAAATATATAGAACAGTCATGAGGGACCAGTGTTGCGTCTTCTTCATTATCTTCCTGTGTTTCTGATATAAGACTTTTGCTCACCCAGACCATTCGACCTGTTACAACATGCTGAGCGGCTTCGCTGATAAAAACACGTTGACTTGCTACCTCTTGTCCGAATGCTAAGGCTTGAACATACATCCACATGGTTATCAATAAAAAGTTATTTTGGAAGGAATGATCTCGCTCACCCCAATCGTATGCCACCACAGCGAAGGATGCAACTGCGAAACCACAGTCAAAGATGGAGTGAGATATATGGCGCATCTGCCTTGCTCAGGTTCTTCACGAACCTAAAAAGTAGCTGGAAATACGGTTCCAGTCGAGAAATGGCCACCAATAGGGATCATGTGAGATGTAAGACATAGCAGGAATCAGTGGTCAGTGAACTTCAAAGGCGGAGATGATATCCCATCACATCCTGTTGTTGCACTTATCAAGGTTATCATTGGGCGCAGACTGAGCACAGCAACTTGACCAATGATATCAAATTACAGCGGGCCTGGTACCTTGAAGTATGAGGTAGACATGTACACCGGAACAAGACCGACGTATAGTAATCGCCTCCGGCTTTACGATGTATTATGTAATTTGGCCTTGGCACATACTAGTGGCCGCACGACTGCTACTTGGGCGAAAACACCGTGATCTGTCACTTTGGTGGGTTTCGAGGTCCGAAACGGCGACTGACTGCCAACTGGCGACAGCGGAGAACGGTACCACCTCACATGATGATGGGGCTGAATTACTGCACTAGTCCCAGGCTGGCTAACCTCCAATCATGCATACAGGTCCGAGCCCTCTGTGCCCCTTAATTGCAGCTCTTCGCCATCATATTCCAACGGATTAGCGAGACTCAACAGCGCCGGTGCACAGCTATGGTATCAGAGTATCATTTTGCACACTCTGACCCTATTTGTATCGATCTCCTGTGCCTTTCGGATATTCTATGCGGAGCTACACAAACACTGGCGCTTGCTTCACCATGCGTCCCTTATTAAGAGAATATATCAATTTCATGTACATGGGACGGAACGAGCTTATATAAGATGCAATCATGCGTAAGCACAGATGAAAAGGAAGAGAAATGTTCGAGTAACAAAGGTTCTAGATGATTTCATGACTGACGCGAAGTGGAACGACGACCAAGTAAAATCCGCAGCAGGAAACTTCGCAGGAAAACTTCTCCCCTCCCACCGCTTGATTGGTGTGTTTCTGTTGGTCGTGCTTGAGACCCTTGTGCCCCTGCTTGAGACCCCTGTGCAGCTGCTGCGGGTTGACCCGGTTGCGTTGAACTGTTGGTTTGGTTGCCGTTTGCACGTTGCATAGCTGCCTCCACTTCTGCCTTGCTGGGAGGGGCAATGGCGTATCTCTGCAATTGTGTTTTGAATGTTATTATTGAAGAATAGCAATCATGATTGCGAGTCGCACTCACATCTTTTTTGCGGCCAGGAGCTACTTCAACGGTGCGGCTGGAATTTCCTACACGAAATAAGTTGAAATTCCAATTCCGGGACTCGCGAGGGTGGGGGCGCATCTGTAGATTGAGCGCTGAACCGGAGAGTGCCAAGCAAACGGCGCCAATGAATGAGAGACACTGAGCTATCCAATGGAGCTGGACGACGAGACGCGTGGTCTAACTCGCTGCCGAAGAAATCATTGCCCTGTATCATCAAAGTCAGATTAGCAGAGCTGAAGAACGAAAGATTCTACTGACATATTTCGCCGAGCTTCTGTTATTGGCCTGTTGTTTGAAATGCAGACGGGCATTAAGAATCAAACGAAACATATGAGACAAGATGAGGTTACTCACGAATGGTGGCGCACAACTCTCGGTTGGGTCTGGACGTCTCTGGTAAAAGTGAGATCTAGTGTGAAAGAGAAGCAGAGAAGACTTGCCTTCAGCTTGGCATCCCCCATCATTCACATCCTAAATGGCCAGAAGCATTAGGAAGGAAAATTGGATTACAAAGCGCATACATACCACAACGTTTTTGAGCGCCGCCTCCAGGCTCCATACATATATTTTTTTGTCTGATCCTGTGCTGGCAATGTATTTGCCATTGGGGGACATGGTAACAGCCAAGACTTGGTCATCATGCAAGAGTGGATCTCCGGCTGCCTGATTGGTCTTGAGTTTGAGATTCCAGATGCGAATGGAGAAATCCTCTGATGCGCTAACAATATAGCTTTCATTGGGAGTAAGACAGATGGATTTCACAGCGTTGGTGTGACCCCGAAAAATGACGAGTTCCTGTCCATCAAGTGAGGCAGAAAAGATGTGTGCGCCGTCCTTGGACCAACACAATGACGTCACCCAGCTTTCATGTCCCTTGATTTCGATAAGCAGCTTGCCGTCCCTTGACCACACGCAGATCGCGCCGCGCCCGCCACTCACAAATTTGTCGCCTTGTGGAGAGTATTTGATGGTCATAACCCATCCGTGACTGGTCTGTATGGGTGGTGCTATTTGTCGACCAGTATTCGGGTTCCAGCGTCGTATGGTGCCGTCCTGTGATCCACTTGCTATCTCCAGGGCCTTGCGAGACCAATCGAGGCACATTACTGCAGCGTCGTGCCCCTCCAGCGGGTCGCCGATCATGCTGCCTTCCTTTATATTCCACACCCGCAGTCTGCCATCTCCACTTCCACAAATGACCATTGTTTCATCTGGGGATACCACCATCGAACCTATCCCTCCTCCATCGCTATTCAAGGGTTTTCCCACTGGCTCTCCGTCTGTTTTCCACTGACGAATCGAACTATCCACAGACGTGCTCATTATATTGCCACTGGTACTCAAGTAGGCAAGGCTCCATATGCATTCGGAGTGACCCTCGATGACGCACTCCGGCGTCAAACTCCCTGCCGGACGTTCTGGCTTTGGTTTCTTCCACGACGTGGTCCGAGTATTGTGGTTGACGAAGTAGGACCGACCCAGTTGTGAGATGTGCCATTCACATCCAGGAACAGTGAGGTATCCGGGATAATCTAATTTCAACTGTGAGTTCGTCGCTCCTTGTTTTGCAATTTCACCCCTCACCTAGTCGCACTCCTGGTAAAGGTCGGTTCCATGAGACCATCGTGAACGTGTTATCTTGATATTGTGTGTTACCATCTGACGACGATTTATACTGCTGCCACATAGGAGGAAGCGTGTCATTCCCGCCTGCTTCTAATTGAGTAAGCTGGTAGGTATCATAAGGTAGCTGCTCACCTTTCCAAAGTGCATCCTGGCGATGCTGTGCACCATATGGTGGTGGATATTTCGCGCTTGTCCGATATGTGGGTGAGTGCAATGGCACTTCTTGTTGTCTGTCTCTCCGTTGTGCTGATATGCTTGACTCGCCAACTTCGCCCAGCATGACTCTGATCGAGAAGGGACGCCGTGCTTCCAGATGGTTGGACGATGAGCTAGAGGCTACGCTTGATAATGGGCAAAATCAATAGCGAAGATGGTGGAAGCGATGGAGAGACCTATTAGACGCTCAGGCTCACATGCTGTATTTACAGGCGCCTTCCTTGCACTGCATGATTAGAGGCAGTGTCACTGAGTGTGCAAGTGAAGGTGAATGGGCGCCATGAGAGGAGGGCTTACTATACGACACACAGTTCAGACACTGAGTACTGATGCTATGGGAGAAGGTCTGATTATGTGATTGGCATACACGTTCCGAATCTACATACATAGAGCGCGAACGTTTTCTTTAAAAAGCTTATTTCAGCATTGATGCAAAAAAGTCTTAGTAAGCAGATCATTGTTCGTTACCAATTCTTGTCAAAACCATGACCACCATTTGGACCAACGCCATTGTCGACCAAGGACATTTACAATTTGCAAATTGTCTCAGATGAGTCGGCGCCAGAACACAATGTGCCAAAGAACAATTATCGTGCATGGAATGACAACCTTCTACTCGACCACCCCATTCAAAGCATCCTGTACGGTCCTTACAGTGAGTTGAAGTCGCACTCAATCTCATAACGCAGGTATCTGAAGAGAGTGGTGCTCTCGGAACTAGTGAGTTCGAGGGAGGTCGTACTAAACGAATGCTCTTGCAAGCGGAAATTGACCACCGGCTTCAGTCAGTGACCAAAGCTGCGCGAAAGGAACCGACTGTGTTGCTCGCTGCGCCGAGAAACACTTGGTTGTAGAGAATGGCGACGCCCCCTCCTCCACCTAAACCCTTGTCAACCTCTACTCTCTCGAAGTCGGAATTACTAGGATTGCCTCAGCTCATGACAGCCGACGTAGGTGTTGGGGGAAGATTGGAGCCATTTGAGCAAACAAAGGCAGCACATGAGGAAGGAAAAAGTGGGGTGTGATCTGACGTGGATGTGGGCTACGAAGAGAGAAGCTGTACGAGAAGCATTGCATCTCAGTGCTCTAGCTTCATAGTCAATAACATGCTGCCGAACAATTCACTATTGTCTTCGCACTTTGTGTCGATGCCATTATGTTCTGAGTCTGATTTATTTTGGATCAGCGTAAGGCTCTTTGCAATTTGACCTCTCTAAACGGGTGAAGTGACGCATTCGTTGCCTCATACATCCACGAGCTGCCATAATTGCCCCAGAAAATCTGTCATACTAGGTTCTCTTCGTCGAGCTCGTACGTCTTCTCAGTTGCGCTATCTCCTGAATGTGTAGTTCTATCAGGTCCATACGTTTTTGATCGCCTCTTCAGCCACGTCCGGCCATAACGGAGAATCTGCGACCAGTGACACTCGATTATCCTGGATTTGACTGAGGAATTTATGTCCGACCAGTACCCATTCGTTCATTAATCGATTCTGTTCACGGGTTCACCACTCACATGTATACTCCATCTGTTACACATGATCTCACTTCCGATGTCCTCGGCCGAGGATGCTGCTTTGGGGAATCGACTTCGTAGCAGTTGCCAGTGAACGTTGAACATTGACAACGTTGAAATCTGATTCTTGCGAAAATTTAAGCTACACATATCCAATCACTGGCACGCTGATCGTATGGTGCAAAGCAAAAATTCTCAATCTTCCCAGGTGCGTGGCGCACTGTGCTGAAGTCGACGTTATTCCTGGCGGTCTGCTTTTTTATTGCCCGATGTCGCAAAATTTATCTTGATTACCCTAATGGACGATCCGTTCTCTGCCCTGTACAACTAAGGGTAATCTATTGTAGTGAAGCAAGTTGCTTCGTCAGAGCTCTCCACGCGCTGAGCGTGATATTCTCGAATGCTAAGGATGAGACGCGGTCCTAGCACAAACATTTGCATGGCCTGAGCGACTTCGCCAATACCGTTATAAAAACCGGTTCCCACAGAAAAGGACTTGAGAAATGGTGAGCAGTATACAGGTGATAGCGAACAGTCGGCTTACCGAGATATTTGGAGACAGTGTACCGAGGCTGAAGCAAGAAACAGCAGCAAAGCTAGCACATCCATAACTTCAGCGAGGCAATAATATCAAAATCGCTTGAACTCACGCTACAAAGTACAGCATATGACCCCTCATTAAAACCATGAAACATTCTCTAATGTTCGCCCCTGCCTGTGATTTTTTCAGTTCGCGGAACTGTTTGATGATAATCCAGACTGCAAGACACAAAGCAAGGATTTCCCATACAGCGGTGGGTATCACAGTCTCGACATTCAGATGTTCGTCATCTGCGTTCATAAAGTTTTCGGAACAATGATGGTTGCCAGAAAGGATGTTCTCCACTGATATTCGTGTATGAGTTCTGAGGATTTCATCCGTGATTAAAGCTTACCTCCTGAAGCACCGATGTTCCCTATCACCGTCATAACCACGGAGGCAATTGTACAAGCCAGTAAGACCACAACGAGAAAGATGAGTATCCTTTTGGATCCCTGGTACATAGCATATATGCGAGTTGCCATGATGACTTGCAAAAATCTCAGTCAAGCTGATATCACCAGGGGCCACCATGACACTCACCTCCCAGCATGGCATTAATTATCAGAGACATCCATACCAGCATGAACCACAAAATGTTGCCTGAAAACCCAGTCATCGTCATCGTCATCGTCATCGTCATCGGTGCTCGTTGTTTCAATAAATGTTTTGAATCAACTCACAGCTGTTAAAGTCGTCAACTCGAAGAAGAAAAGCTGACGAGATATCACTCACCCCTAGGAGCGTAATTAGTAGTTGAATGAGAACAGCAGACATCAGCGAAGAATACCCACTGCATCTGTAATAGAGATTTGGAAATACACTGCATCCCATCAGTCAGAATAAATGAACATATATATGGGCACACGTACACAGTATGTAGACACTGGTTGTGAAAGGTGGCTTATTAGCGCAGAACACTGGCTAGCGTTGAAAACATACATCAAATATAGCATTCCACTGTAGCGAATCTAGCATAGGGTAAAGTCAGCACAACTTGGCAGCTGCATTTATGATATTAAATACGTACGCAAACATAAAGAACATTCATGATAGAGCAGCGTCGCTTCTGCCCCGAATCGACTGTATTACCCCAGTGTTTGCTTCTGATATAGTACTTTGCTCACCAATATTAGTTCGAACTGTTAATTCATTCTTAGTGAGATGGCTGCACCAGTAATGGCACAAACTTGCCTCTTGTGCAAACGTATGTACTTGAAAACATGTTTAGATCAATGGTCCTCTCTGAAAGTATTATCTTACTCACCCCAATCATATATCAGTATGGTCAAGGTCGCAACTGCGAAACTACAGTCAATGACAGTGAGATATCACTAACATCATGGGACGAACCTATAAAATAGTTGTACCCATGACTCCATTCGAGGTAAGGCCAATTAGAGGGATCGTTCGATATGTAGGTCATGTTGGGATCAGGGGACTTTGTGTACGATGGTGTTTGTATACGTACAGGTGTATACTATACAGCGCTTTATAGTGATATAGAGCAATGAATGCTGTATAAAGTCAACTAGAAAGGAAACACGTTTTAAGCTTAAGCCGCATTTGATCAGCGTACTTTTTTTATCTGTAACGCACATTGAAACACTGTTCACAATGAAACAAATGTGTTTCCAAGCCATTAGATCCGGCCTAGTCCAAGTCGGTCACCAATAAGATGCAGAGAAAATTGCAGAATTATATGCACGCGGACATGGCAGTCAGAGTACTAGCTATAGTAAGTAACGAGTCCAAGTCATGGGAAGATGGCCAAGTAGCCGATCGATCAACGCACGTTTCTTTTTCTTTTTTTTTTAAATCAAGTTTATTGTCCTCTTGGGGTCGTTGACCCTATGTTGGACTTAGCCCTGTTCGCGGGGGGCTTGCTCCCGCCTATTCTAGCGTATATATATGTGTGTACTGCCGTGGTCTCAATGGAAAACAAGTACTCCGTCAGCATATTGTCGGGCGAAGGCCGACGCTGAGTTCGTACAGAGGGAGTGATGTGGTGTGGAGCGTATATAGTGTCTGCACTCCTACGGTAGTGTCTCGCGCAGCGGGGCTTCTTCCCTTCTGTCTCGGAGATGATTAGTGTCGAATGGTGTCTCGCGCAGCGAGACTTCTTCTCTCCTGTGTCGGAGTTGGGTGGTGTATGGTAGTTTTGTATTAGTTCTTGATGTATGTTGCGCGGAGGGGAGATTTAGTTGATTAATTGTGTCTGTAGGGTAGTGGGTTGAAAGAGTGTTCTTTAACTGTTCGTGAGCTCACCGAGTATGGGTTTGAATCTTCTCGTTTGGTTGATGTAACGCATCAGTGGTTGGGTGGCTTTCTCGGCGGTGAGGATATATTGGATGGATGACGCTTGTCTTCGCAGCGCGTTAGTGAGTTGATGGCGTTCCCGGGTATATTGCGGGCAGTCGAATAGGAAGTGATGGATAGTTTCGTCAGTATCTGGGCATGTGGGACAGTGGGGAGTGTTGCTCTTTCCTATGCGGTGGAGGTGCTGATTTAGTGGGAGATGACGGGTGCGGAGTTGGGTATACATGCTGGTTTGTCGTCTGGGGAGGGTCACTACTAGCTTGATGTAGCGATTGGATGGCATTGAGGGATCTATGCCGGTTGCCCTTGCGTAGCGTGGTGATTTCTTCCATTTCTTTTCCCATCTCTTCTTCAGTGCGTCTTCGTGCCACTGCTTCAAGGCTGATATACTGTCGGGGAGTGGCTTGCCTCTAAGGTACTTGGGTAGCGTCTCTGGCGCGCTGTTCTGGTTAGGCCCTTCTGCCGCTAACGCACGTTTCTTGTAGATCATGTTACGGCATTCCTCATTTTGGATGTACTCCGTCATCTTCGCCAGTTCTATGATTGGGTTAACACTAACTGCCCCCCGGCATGCATGGTATCCGATGGAACCGAGCACGCGGTTTGGCCATCACGAACAGGTTTCAATTCACATTTAACACCGAACCGTACTTTGATTCATATCGAGTTCACCAATTAACCCACTGGCACATGTCTGCAACAGTTGTGTCCTGTTTACATAAGCTTCGAGGTGGCTCGCTATTTCCGACGTGGCCCTACGTTGATTCACCTACTCCTCATCATTTCTCACACAGGACTCGTCTTACGGTGCAAGTAAGATTTATTTCGGCATTCTTCAAATTGTCTAGCCTATTCAAATGTTTGTGCTCAGGCCGTGTCTCACCTCGGAATTTCAGAATATCACGCTAAACTCGATCGTGGCCGGCTCTGATGGGGGTACTGGTATGAGTTCATTTGCTTTTTGCGAGCGCGGACAGGTCTCAACGGGCGACAGCCTGAGTGTGAAATGATCGAAGCAATCTACTGTAGAGGATAGCATTTGTTCTGGGCAACCCAATCCACTACAATGGCAAGGCTTGTCACCAATTTAGCACTCACAGCCTGTGGTAACTTACCATGTGGTGCTCGATTTCAGGGCGTTCATTGGGGCCATGTGGGTGAGTCTAATATAGTTGTCCACGTTTCAATCTAACCTAAGTCATCTCAGAATGCATCCCAGACACTAAATATTACTGGTTACTCCCTTTTACTCCCCCTTTCAGATATCGGACACTGGGAACCTTCCGAAGCCACGAACATGGCAGGACCTCACCGAAACGCACTCAACAAATCCTCTGCCAGTATCTTTGAGCCCTTGAGCGCTGCTACACTGGGTCCAGTAGGTTAAACACCGACCAGTAAACTCCACAACGATCAATATCTCCTTTTGATCATTGTCGTCGAGAGAACGAGAATGAAAGGCATATATCGCATAACGCCATGGATCACGTAATCTGAAGTTTGTAGCCACATTAGAGATGACCCAACACTACCTTGGCACATTGGGGGCCGGAATACCGTACAGAGGGGGTATGGACTTCAAATTCTCTTCCTTTCGAATGCCGGACTCGAACATTGTCAGTTCATACCCATCCATCACATATGCATATACTACTGATCCCTGCCAGCCAGCCTCCAATCGCGCCTTCAGGCCCGAGCCCTCTGCTGTGCCTTCTTTTCTTGATATTGCAGGTCTTCGCCATCGACTAGCGAGCCTCAAAAGCGCTGGTGCACAACTATGTCATTTAGTATCCTTTTTCACACTGACCCTGTTCGTATTCGATCTCCTGTGTCTTTCGGATATTCTATGCGGGACCGGCTGGGTCATTTATAGGCACAGATTTATGCTTGCTTCAATCACGCGTCCCTCATTAAGAGAAACATATCAATTTCGTGCGCATGTACATAGGACGGAACGAGCTATATCTAATGTACATGATGCGTAAACACAGATGAAATGGACGAGAGAGAATCTTTGAGTAGCAAAGTTTCTAGATGATTTCATGACTGATGCAAAGTGGAACGACGACGACCAAAGTAAAATCCGCAGCAGGTGACTTCGTAGGAAACTTCTCCCCTCCCACTGGTTGACTGATGTGTTTCTGTCGGTCGTGTTTGAGAGCCTTGTGCCCCTACTGCGGGTTGACCCGGTCGCGTTGAGCTGTTGGTTTGGTTGCCGTTCGCACGTTGCATAGCTGCTTCCACTTCAGCTTTGCTGGGAGGAGCGATGGCGTATCTCTATAATTGTGTTTTCAATGATATCGAAGAATATAGATCATGATTGCAAGCACACTCACTTTTTTTTTGCGGCCAGGAGCTACTTCAACGGTGCGGCTGGAATTTCCTACACGAAATAAGTTGAAATTCCAATTCCGGGACTCGCGAGGTGATGGTGAGGGCGCATCTGTGGATTGAGCACCGAACCGGAGAGTGCCAAGCAAATGGCGCCAATGAATGGGAGACAAAGAGCTATCCGATGGAGCTGGACGACGAGACGCGTGGTCTAACTCGCTGCCGAAGAAATCATTGCCCTGTATCATCAAAGTCAGATTAGCAAGAGCTGAAGAACGAAAGATTCTATTGACATATTTCGCCAAGCTTCTGTTATTGGCCTGTTGTTTGAAATGCAGATGGCATTAAGAATCAAACGAAATATATGAGACAAGATGAGGCTGCTCACGAATGGTGGGCGCACAACTCTCGGTTGGGCTGGATGTCTCTGGTAAAAAGTGAGATCTAGTGTGAAAGAGGAGCAGAGAAGACTTGCCTTCAGCTTGGCATCCCCATCATTCACATCCTAGATGGCCAGAACCATTAGGAAGGGAAATCGGACAACAAAGCGCATACGTACCACAACGTTTTTCAAGAGCGCCGCCTCCAGGCTCCATACATAGATATTTTTGTCTGGTCCAGCGCTGGCAATGTATTTTCCATCGGAAGACATGGCAACAGCGAAGACTCTGTCATCATGCAAGAGTGGATCTCCGACTGCCTGGTTGGTCTTGAGATCCCAGATGTGGATGGAGCAGTCAGTTGATACGCTAACCATATAGCTTTCATTGGGAGTAAGACAGAGGGATCTGACGTCGTGGGCATGACCCCGAAAAACGACGAGTTCCTGTCCATCAATCACCCGCCATTTGCGGATGGTGGTATCAAGTGAGGCAGAAAAGATGTGTGCGCCGTTCTTGGACCACCACAATGACGTCACCCAGTTTTCATGTCCCTTGATTTCGATAAGCAGCTTGCCGTTCCTCGACCACACGCGGATTACATCGTCCGCACCGCCGCTCATGAACTTGTCGCCTTGTGGAGAGTATTTGACGGCTTCAACCCATTGATGGCTGGTCTCTATAGGTGGTCCCATTTGTCGACCAGTATCCGGGTTCCAGCGTCGTATGGTGCCGTCAACAGATCCACTTGCTATCTCCAGGGAATTGCGAGACCAGTCGAGGCACCTCACTGGAGCATTACTACTATGCCCCTCCCACGGGTCGCCGATCATTCTGACCTCCGTTATATTCCACAGCCGCAGTCTGCCGTCTGTACTTCCACAAATCACCATCGTTTCATCTGGGGATACTACCATCGAAACTATCCCTCCGCCATTGTGATTCAAAGGTTTTCCCACTGGCTCTCCGTCTCTTTTCCACTGACGAATAGAACTATCGTCAGACGCGCTCATTATATTGCCACTGGTACCCAAGTAGGCAAGGCTCCATATGCATTCGGAGTGACCCTTGATGACGCAATCTGGCTTCAAGCTCCCTGCTGGACGTTCTGGCTTTGGTTTCTTCCACGACGTGGTCCGAGTACTGAGGTTGATGAAGTAGGACCGACCGAATGGTGAGATATGCCATTCCCATCCGGGAGCGAGATATCCAGGGTTATCTATGTTCAACCGTGAGTTCGTCGCTCCTTGTCGCAATTTCATCCCTCACCTAGTCGCACTCCTGGTAAAGGTCGGTTCCAAGAGACCATCACGAGCGTGTCATCTTGATATAGTGTTTTATTATTCGACATCTTAAATTGATGCCACATAGGAGGAAGCGCTTCATTCCCGCCTGCGTCTAATTGAGTAAGCTGGTAGGTATCATCAGGTGGCTGCCCACCTTCCCAAAGCGTGTCCTGGCGGTACTGTGCACCATATGGTGGTGGATCCTTCGCGCTCGTCTGATATGTCGGTGAGTGCAATGGTGCTTCTCCCTGTCTCCTTGATGTGCTTGACTCGGCCTCTTCGTGTGGCATGACCTTGATCGATATTGGTTGTATAGACAGACTGGGTAGAGAAACACTGCACAAAGTCGATAGTCCTACGGGAAGGAGAGATACGGGGTGAAAGCGATGAAGAAACCTGCTATTTGGGTCAGTTTTGCATGCCGTAGTTGCAGGCACCTTTCTGACACCGCATGTCAATGGCTGTGTTACCATCGAATCAAGCACTCACCTCGGTCCGGTTCAAATTTTGAAGCAGTTCGATGTAAATTGGTCTGTTATATACGTTTCGTCAGCGAGTAAAACTACATGATGTTTGTTTGGGAAATCGGTCCGGTTCAAATTTCGAGGCAGTTCGATGTACATTGGTCTGATTTGTATGTCTTGTCAGCGAGTGGAATTATATGATGAGCGGTGACACAGTATATCGCACAAATTTTCTCCTCAATCCAAGTAAGGTCTTGAAACTGGACAGGAAGGTCGCCGCGATACAAGTTGTTTCGAAGGGCAAGACGTGGAACCTTCGCAATGCGGCGTGACATGAGCTACATACGTTCAAACTCAGAGTTGTCGTTGACGGATACAACTCCTGCATGGTCTATCATGAAGCCATCAATCAGCGGGCTACCAAATGTGAAACGACACGACAAACTTTGCACGACACGATAAAAGTATCAGTGACACGAAGAGAATCAAGATGCAGTCCAGACGAATTACGCTCGCTGATGACAAATAGTTGACAATCCACCTGGTACTGAGCACATACGGCGCAAACAGAGGGAGCCATCCAACGCGAACCTTTCGAATACGCATCCCAGCACTCAGTGACGATATGTTTAGGGACGAGCACTGGCCATTGGTTCTGCCGCTCAATAGCCCGCATGGCAGCAATGGACACTTGCGATTGTTTCTCTTCACGACAGATCAGCTTGCGACGCTCGGTCGGAGCCAATGGATCATGAGTCAATGCTTGAACCACAGCTGACCCATATTCAAAACATGTGATTAGATCTGATGCACGCACAGGCAATATATTAGTGCAAGGACAGTGTCCAAGCCAGATATCACGTAATACAGGCGGCGAGCCTACGATTTGCAAGTATAGCACACGGGCACGGATATGGGAGACCAACCCGTTGGACGTCTTGGAATGAGAGCGACTATGTGGCACAGGATGATGGGTCAAAGGGGATCTGCAGATACAGTCAGACAAAGTGGCAAACGAGAGTGCGAAGACGGCGAACAAGAGTTTCAAGGCGACGAATCCCCGAAAACAAAGGCAAACGCACCGTATGTTATACAAGTCCCCCGCCACCCATCCTAACAGTATCCAAAACGGCCCTCACCGACTCATTCCATAACCGTCTCACAATCGAATCACCACGTGCTTCCAATAATCTCCTCCGTACCAGGTCCGCGGGTGTCTCTAAGCGCCGCCGTCTCCGAAGGATCAAAGACAGTAGGGGAATTAGGAAGAACAAAACCGATAGAGTGACTATTCTGTTTGCGGTGAAATAGTGGTTGAGAATAAGATCGTATTAGTGCTAGGGAACTTGGGGGCTGTGCAGTCGCGAGATTGTGGTCGACTGGAGGGCGGGAGATGCGAACGGCACTGGCACTTGAACTTCCCCGGGGCATGCTTTGGTTGGGGCGGTGGCGAGGGGGATCTAGTTACCGTGACGTCTGAAACTGCAGAGGTGGAAGATGTGGATGGTTGGCGGGTAAGTTTTGGACGGGGAGATGCTGGGACTGCGGTGCGGGTAGATGTGGTGGATAGAGAGGAGGAGGAGGACGCCGGGGATAGAGAGCGGAGTGGAGGTATCGGTATAGGAGAGGGAGGAGGCTCAGGTTTTGGCGTTTCCCGCTTTGTACTCTCCAGCGCCTGAGCATGTTGGGCCTCAAGAGCCGAATGAAGTTCCTGGCAATATCATGTTCAGTAGAATACAAGAATCATGAAATTAAACTCACGCGTCTTTTGTCAGACGAGAGCTCATTCTCGTCTGACAGAAATTCTTTGCCGTACTCCCACTCACCCAAACGAGGCAAGACATGCAGGCAGTAGAGTTCCAGAACCTTGTGATATGGTTCACCTGTTGAAGGCACGAACTCGTATTGGCCGCGTTTCGATAGCCAGTCCTCTGTAATGTCGCGACCGATATTTAAACAATCTATCTTGATGCTGGATGCTATGAGTGTGATGACGACTTGGTGCGGGAGGAATGCGGAGCTCGGCTTTCGGTACAGTGACGAAGGAGTAAACAAAGTGAGAGATCGAGCATACAAATTGGAAATGAATGATTGGGGAGACAAGAGTAGGGATTCTCGGAGCGGCTGTGGTAAGCCAACGAGGTCTGGAGTAGAAGAGAAGACGGTGGTCTCGAGGGTGATGCGAAGGATGTCCCACTTTCTCCGGTGGACATCTAGGGGATCAGGCGAGGGCGCGAGGGGAGGTGGGAGGAGCGCGAATGCAGCGCTTAATAGTGTGAACGTGATTGCGACGTCTCGGTGAAGGAATGTTCTCGCTGCACGGTTGTACAGCGATTGTAGCGTTGCCTCCGTCGTCGACGAACTTTTGCTGGACGGATTAAGTAGCTTGTCCGACGTTGAGACAGTTGCCGTTGCCATCGTTGTCGTAACGGTCGGCATTGCGGTCTGCTCGAAACTGGTTGGTAAGTTCGGTGACCCGCAACCGCAGGTAAGTGAGTGATGTCGGAAAAAGGTAAAAGGCCATTAAAATGCCGCCGGCTTAGAAGATTGGTCATAAGGTGCGGTACGTTAAAGGTGCCTTTCAAGGGCGGCTAAGGTCACTTGCAAAGTAAACATGTAATAGTCGTATGATTGCATGATGGACATATTCTAATTACGCTAAAGATGTGAATCACTGCAGCATATACTGACCTATCGACTCGTCTCTTTCTGAATCTCTTCAGCCATCATGTTCGTCAGCATTCTAGCCAGCGCTCCCGCAATTTCGATAGCCCTTCCCCTATCGCACTCCTGCAATTTGTGCACGGTGTGTGAGTTAAATTTGTCGGGGTGGAATCGAAGTATCTCTGCCTTCAGTCGGTCCTTGTGCGACTTGGTCTCAATCCCTGGGCGGAGGGGGTGGAAGATGAATTCCTCCATGCTGCGGCGCGAGATGTCATCAGGGGATGTACAGCCTTGCTGAAAGGTGGGCCACGGCATCTCGCAGAGCATGACTGAAGCCAAATTCTTGCTTAGTTTGAGCTCTTGCCACTTTGCGTCGTAGAGCTGGAAAAAAGCAACAATAGTCTGCTTGAGTTTTATTGCGATGAAGTTCTTCTTGGCGCTGCCTCTCTTGTCGTCGAGCTTCTGCCTGAAGGCGCTGCTCGGCTTGCTCACGGGCCCGACGTTCAGCTTCCTCCTGAGCTTTACGGAAAGCCTCTCGTTTGGCTTGGAATTCGCGTTCGCGTTGCTCACGAAGGCGCGCCTGCTCCTCTGCGCGACGCCTAAGTTCTTCCTGTCTGCGCCTGGCCTCCTCTTTTCTACGCTTCTCCTCCTCCTGCCGCTGACGTTCCTCCTCCAAGCGGCGCAGCTCCTCCAAACGGCGAGATTCCTCCTCTTCCTTCTTCTTCCGTGCGTTCTCCTCCAATCGGAGGTCAGCTTGACGGTCGCGCTCCGCGTGCTCCAACTCACGTTGCGGACCCAATGCTTCAGCACGTGCGATGACCTCTCTAGCATCTCCAAGCGCGTGCCGGCGCAATTGATCGAGGCGGAGCTCCTGAAGCTGCTTGAGGAATATACGATCTTCGGCGGTCATATCGTCGGCTTGCATAGTCTTGAAGGCGGCATTTTCAAGGTTGTTCAGGGCCACCGCTGCTTTCTCGCGCTTTAGCTTCGCTGGGTTGTAGAACCGGGGGCCTTTGCGACGGAGTCCAGGACGAGTGACTGTGAGATGGTAAGTGAAGCGTTTGTGCCAGAGTTTGCGGCGCGGGTGGATGATTTGACTGGGGAAAGCCTTGGTGGGGGCATTCTTCTTGAAGACTTTCGGAGCAACATTCTTGGGTGGATGCCTGACACGGGCGGTGTTGGCTGAGGCGGGCTCAAAGATATACGGAAGACCCTGTGTCGGAGGTGCGTTGTAATCAAAGAATGCAGGGGCATTTGGCTTGCGGGCGCTTGAAGAGGAGTCGACGCGCGGTGAAGGATCACGCGAAAAAATGGAGGGACGAAAGATAGGCTTCTTCGAGGGGTTCAACATCCTGAATCCAGCAGGTGTTTGCGGAAAGAAGGGGATATGACGGTATGGCGACTTGTAAAACATATTTCTTCAGGGTAGTTGGGCGTTGACTGAGTGTCTTGAAGTGTTGTGTTATGGTCTTGGAACATCACGCTCGTATGGAAGTGCGACCTTTAACGGCTTCAGCTGTGGATGTTCTGATTTGAGTAAAATGGTCCACAATTCATACTACTTGTGTCGATCAATGTGATTTCTTGAGGAGTTTCGGACTCCGTGACGAAGTAGTGGATATGACAATATATTGTCCTTCTGCGGTTCAGTTTAAAAATGTGGACGACCGATTTGAAGGGGGTGACATCAATCAGTGGTAGCCCAGTGAAAAATTCCGAGTAAAAAGCCTGTGGACACTATAGCTAAGGTTCGCATCCCTTGGAATCAGCTCGTTGGATTTCCTTGCCTTGGTAACAGTGGGTATGCAACAGCTTCAGGCGTCAGCAGTCCGAGTCAGTCTCGCAGTTAGCAACGTACCAAATATGAAAGTTATTCACGACATGTTAATTCAATGGTTCAAAGGAACTTATCGATATCATCATAATGGGTTTGAAACCACTTGTGGATTCTGCTTGTGGAGTCTGGTTGGGTCTCCAAATGACAGAGAACATTAGTCCACATATGCAGCTGTCCGGCGTCATGATAACGAAGTTGATCAACGGACAAGTTGTCCACCGTGGTAAACCTCAACGCCACTTCATGTACCGGGTTCCCACGCCAGTCTGCCACACACCTACACCGAGTCACGTCGATGGGCCCAAACGCCGCCGGGTCATCATCAGCGCTCTCCAAGCGCCAAGGCCGCCACACTAGCACTTTTGCGCTCAACTTACTGAGTCAAAGAACCCGCCTTGGACAGCGTGGCCGCCCCTGGTCCGGACAACTGTCCTGAAATGGCAGCCCAAGCACATAAAAGAGTGGACAAAGCAGCCAGCTATTGTGAACAAAGCCCAAAAGAATCCTTTCATCCACACCCTCTCGAAGCACCTGCGATGAA